>NW_015507103.1:107734-108266 GCF_001515645.1 Sinocyclocheilus grahami
GGAACATTCATACTTTTTTATTTCTATTTAATTTGCATCTCCAACTGATTAGACAGCATCGTATGCTTCTTACACACAGATGATTATATAGTTTGGTTGTTTATGTACAAATATTACATTCTGAATAGTAAATGAATTATTTTGTTACAGGCAGGATACTGTTGAAATCTTCTGTGAGATTCACATTTAGTCCAGCAGCTTTTAAAGATTGCAGGTGAGTTTAATTTAAATGATTTACTATACACATATGAAGGACTCAAAATACATATCTGCTGACAGTCTACTTTACAATGACATTTATTTCACTAATGCAGTGTGTAGAAAATACAGATACAACTATCCATTAAAACTTTGTGGGCAGTGAAATATTTCACCATGGGTTTCGAACTATGAAATATGATTTCCAGTTGTTTGAAATCATCAGCTTCTCTCTAAACTGTGTGACTTAGCAATGGTTACAAGGTGACCACACTACTATGAGCTGTAATGGTAATGGAAAACGTTTGATTACACTTCCTAAAATGCTTAGAAT
>NW_015507103.1:110097-110322 GCF_001515645.1 Sinocyclocheilus grahami
ACATTACAAAAAGTAGCTTCAGAAAGAAATATACAATTGATCACATATACCTCGTTTGGACCATGTGGGTGAGTAAATGATGATAACATTTTCATTTTTGGGTGGGTGAACTATACTTTAAATATTGTATTATTACTATTATTACTATGGACATATGAAATTATTTCTTTAATGAAATGATACTCTAAATAATATACTAAAACTGCCAGTAGGTGGTGGTAAATG
>NW_015507103.1:114294-115495 GCF_001515645.1 Sinocyclocheilus grahami
AATGAGATCAGTCTCACAGATACAAATAAGAAACAATAAATATCTCTTCTGCTCCTGGGAAATGGAAAATGTTGTTTATTGTACTATAATGAGGACTCTCTAGTTAAATCATAAGGTCAAATTATTAAAAAGTATTTGCAGTATGAATCAAAAGGGGAACAAAATGAATCTTGTATCCCAAGCTATCGAGATCTCATAGATGGAAAGTTGCAAACCTGGATTGAAAATGCTCTGCAAGCCACCAAAATGACTCTGGGGCATGAATACATTTACAACACAGTTGTTCCTGTTGATTACAAATGCACTGGTGTTGTAAAAAACAACATGAGATGGGGGGGGGAGGACTTTAGCAGTTTTTCGAGATGAAACACCAAACTAAACTCTCCAACATGAGTCTAATCACAAACTTAATGTAGTTCTTATTTATTTTAGTTGATTGTAATGCCAGTTGCATTAATGTGACTAATGTTGGTTTATTCCAGAAACACAAAAACTGTGTCTATGGGATCACGGGAACCTTGGGTGACCAAACAGAGCTTGACATGTTGAAGAAACTCTACAATGACATTGAGACCTGTAAGATTCCCTCATTTAGATGAAGGAAACTTTATGAGTTGGAGGGTTTGGTGATAGCTGAAGAGGACGAGTGGATCAGGACCATCTGTAATGTTGTTCAGGATCAAGTGACCACCACAGCCATGACCTCGTCAGGACTGACAAAGCATTCATAAGTGGGCACCCCCATCTTAAGAGGCGCGGAAGTGGCCAACACCACCACCACTGGAGGATCTGAAGCGAACGCCACCACCTCTGGAGGTTCTGCAGCAATAGCAACAGGAGCTTCATTAAACACAGAGAGTTCAGAAATATTGTACAAGGTTGGAATGGAGGCGCCAGGGAACACCAAGAGCTCGGGGATGAGTGCCACTGCTGTCTCAGGAGGAGAAGAAGCGGATGTCACCTCCATGAAAGGTTCTGCAATGAAAGTTGCCACCTCTGGGGGAGCTGGAGCGGACTCAGGGACCGGAGTAAGCTCAGAAGTGGATTCGGGGACAGAAACAGACTCGGGAATGGATTCGGAGATTAGAGCGGATTCTGGATCAGACTCATAGGCCGGAGCGGACTCATGATCTGGGGTGAACTCTAGAGCAGACTCATAAATGGATTCTGGAACTTGAACAGGCTCGGGAATGAATCTGAG
>NW_015507103.1:130084-130525 GCF_001515645.1 Sinocyclocheilus grahami
GTTATCCCTCTATGCTTAACCCTGGCTTAATATTATAATTTAAAATGCATTTTGAAATTGTATGCTTGGATATAATTTTGCAATCATTGCATGATATTTTGTGGCATGATTTTCATTATCATTATCTGATGCTTTTGTAGTGAGAACAAGTTAACTTTTTAATGTCAAAGAACAGAGGATTCAATATGCTGAGGAACATTCTGCAGATAACTGATCACTGTATGAGTCCAGGGCCTGTCCACTAGTCAGCAACATGTTGCCATTAAACACACATTTAGGATCAAGCTATATTTGGAAATTACAAACACAATAAATAGGTTAAGTCTCAGAGAATTATGTTATTTATTTCAATTTTATGTTAATGGTATCCACAAACTATAATTGACTGTTGTAAATCTAAAAGCCATAAAATGATTCAGAATCAGATCTAAGAATAAATAT
>NW_015507103.1:131610-135561 GCF_001515645.1 Sinocyclocheilus grahami
CAGAAGCAGGTCCTCCAGCACGTTACCAACTGAACACAGAAAGAACATATATTGATGGGATGAATAAAAAGGTCAGACGATGGACATATGGAAGAAGAGACAGAAACAAGCAGAACAAAGTCATACTGATGGTGGGAGAAACCGGTGCTGGAAAAACCACCCTCATCAACACCATGTTCAACTACTTACTGGGAGTGAAGTTTGAGGATGAAGAGTTTTACCAAATCACAGAAGAAGAAAAACATGAAGATCAAACAAAATCACAGACATCTACGATCACTGTTTATGAGGTGTTTGTTGAAGAAAACCCAACATCTCTGACCATCATTGACACTCCAGGATACGCAGACACTGAAGGATACGAGAAAGACCGAGATATTTCTGAGTATCTGATCAGATTATTCTCAGATGTGGATGGGGTTCATTACATTGATGCAGTGTGTTTTGTGATGAAGGCGTCTCAGAATCGACTCTCTGGAAAAGAGTTTTACATATTTCACTCAGTTCTGTCTCTGTTTGCTACAGATATAGAGAACAACATAATGTTTCTACTCACACAGTCAGACGGAGGACCTCCAACAGATGCTCTCAGTGCTATTAAGAAAGCAGAAATACCCTGCAGAAAAGATGAAGACAATGAACCTGTTCACTTCTTATTCAGCAACCGACAGAAAGAGAAGAGAACCAGACAGTATAAGCGAGTTTTGAAATCAGCCTGGGAAATGGGAGAGGAAAGCATGAATGAGTTCTTCACACGCCTGGAGGAAAAGAACAGAAAAAGTCTTCAGATGACATTAGATGTTCTGAAAGAGCGAAGACGACTTGAGGCCTGTGTCTCTAATCTGATGGAGCGAATCACTGAGAAGGAGTTAAAAACTGAAGAACTGATTCAGATTCAGGAAGTCATCAGAAAGAACAGAGACAAGATTCAGAAAGATGAAAACTTTGCGTTTATAGTCAAGAAAGTTTTCAAAGAAAAAAGTCCTCATTGAAAATGAATGGTGGTGGAACAGCAACGCGACCTGCTGCTCCACTTGTGAGGAAAACTGTCATTTGGAGGGCTGCTGGTGGGCATCAGATCCTTCAAATTGTGAAGTCATGGAAAACAACAAGTGCACTGTGTGTTCAAAGAAGTGTCCTCCAAGCGAACATGTCAAAGAGAACAAAAAATATGTGAAAAAAACAAAAGATGTCACTATGACATTTTATGAGCTGAAAGCCATGCTTCACATTTTTGAAAGGCCTCAAAACAGTTCTGACAAAAACTGTCACATGAAAGAGTCTGAGAATAAAACAGAAATAGAAGAAAAACTGATCAGTGATCTGAAGAAGATTGCAAATGAAAAGTTCAACCTGCTGCATGAAGCTTATATGACCATCATGAATCTGTGTGAGATCGCATTAAAAGCAGACAGCGCTTTCACTCTTCGGCATCTGGATTTCTTGATTCCCAGACTGAAGCGGGAGGGAAAAGATGAATGGATGAAGAACCTGGAGGATCTGAGGAAAGCTGGAGAAGAACAGAACAATAAGGGGGCTTTAGATCATTTAATGCGTTTCACTGGGCAAAAAGTAAACCAATTTGTGAGTTTTGTAACTAGTAAAAAATAATGAATTCAACAAATCCAAACAATACAAGATGAAAAAGCAGAACTGATGCTGATTAATAAATGAAAATAATTCACTTAAAAATTATTTGATGAAGTTCCGTTGTGAAATTATGGAATATATATAATCTCAGAAAAATTGTGAATTAGCTTACCATTCATTACTTTTAATTATATTTTAATCATTTAAGTGGTACATTTAATTGAAATAAATTTTTTGAAACCGTATAAACAAGTATTTTGGTGAAATTTGTTAATGATTTAATTGTTGGTATTTTTAGACTGTGTTTTCTTGTATGATAAATTGCATGTGATGTTCTTCATTTTTGAAGTCACTTTAATAAAAGCATTAATTTAAATTATTTTTTTTATAACACTATATATATATATATATATATATATATATATATATATAATATAAATAGCCCATTAGTATTTTCACCAACAAAAAAAGTTTTAAGCCAGTTATTTCTATCTTTTGTTGTAGTGTGCCAATAGAAAGTATGTTTACATTTCCAAACATTCCTTTCATAATTTATTGTAATAATCCAGTGAGATTGTTGTTTGCATAAGGAGTCTGACAGCAGCCAGTGCTCCACACAGATCTGATCTGAGCTCATCATCCAGTCCGTCTGGAATGACACAGAATCAGAAAAAAACTGAGTCAGACTAAATCCAGAAGAACACAATCTCCAAGACACCTGAAGAATCCTACCTGCAAAGCTACCTGAAAAGCTATGCACACATACACACATTTTCATTTATCAGACTGTTATTCCAATGACCTCACATTTACACACGTTTGTCATGTGGATACAAACTTACTAGGAATATGCCTCTGAAAATAAAAATACTGAATGTGAAAAATGTCTATTATTACGGTGACGCATTGCTGCCACACACATTATTTCTTCCACTCAATTATGTTGAAATAAGATGTTATGTCGTTTTAACATCTCTTGTTAAAATGTCATCTTTTCTCGTAATAACAAGATGTTATGTCGTTAATACGACATAATTATCTCGTTAAAACAACATTTTCTCATTAAAACAACATATTATGTCATAAAAACTATATGTTTTCCCATTATTATAGATATATGGTACATAATGTGAGCGAGCTAAGCGACTGTCCGCGCTGCTGTCGCCACAGTCTGACATAAACGAGGATCTGCACGCTGCTGAAATTATTGAAATACACTGTTTTAAATGTATTTTAATGTAATGGTTTTAATTGTAGCGGCATGTTTATTAGGATTAATCTCCAATCTGTCTACAATATAGTGCTAGCCAATAACTGCACTCAGACTCATGACTCGTTTAGGCTGTGATCAGATCAAAATAGTTATTTTTGAATAATCGACTCTGGGCTTAATATTTGTTTATTTGAATGAGTGAAGTTTGATTTAAATTCTCCCTGCAGTCAAAATAATTATCCTTTAAAACATCTTTTATCATCAAAATGACATATTTAAATGTTTTTTTCTTGTGAAAATAATTTTCTGATGCCTTAAAATAGCTTGAATGTAACTCTGCACCCTTGCCTCATTTACTATACGGGGATCTATAAATATGCAAATTAGCCCCGCCTCCAGCCAGCCACGAGCCAGTGCCTCCTGATCCACTAACTGAACTGTAGTAATGCCGAGTTCACACTGCATGATTTTCAAACTTGTCGGGCCACCGTGGTTTTCACACTGCGTGACTATCTGGGCTAGCATTCAGTTGCTGCTGTGTTCACATTGCACGATGGATCGGCGACAGGAGGTTACACACTGCATGACTTTACAATAAGAAGAATCGCAGACAACTCTGTCTGGTCTGCAAACTACATTTCACAACAAAACACACGCGAGAAGTGATATGGAAATAACGCGAGAACCCGCGTGCGTCAGACCGGAGTTCTCGAGCAAGACTGGAATTATTAAAAAAATATATATATAGCCCGCAAATTGTCTGTCAGCCGATTTCCAGCTACAAGGAGAACTAGAAAAACAGATTATGCAGGAGGGAGATGCGGGGAACAGGGATTGGGTGTTCTGCAAAGAGAGTTGGAGGTAAATAATTTAACAGTAACTGTTATGCTGATGTTGAGGCTGTCAGGGGCTGGCGTCTGGTGTTCTCCCTCTCACCACCAGAGGTCGCCATCTCCCATTCCTCCCGGACTCTTTCTCCGTCACCTTGACACCACACACCTGGGCACCCACTCACACACACACACCACTGTCGCCCATCCGGGACTCCATCACCTGCACTCCACACACCTGTGCACACACTCACTCTCACACAGCTGTGGCCCGTCACGAGGACTATTTAGGCGCCTTCCCCACGCCACTCGGGGCGG
>NW_015507103.1:135914-136613 GCF_001515645.1 Sinocyclocheilus grahami
GTTTGAACCAGAAATAAGCTGGTATGCTCAATGTAAGCAAGGAGACTGATGGCTAACTTCATGAGGTAACACTATCTGTTTGCGCTGGTTCGTACATGAATAATGACTGATAAAACAGTTTTTACTAGCGGACAACTAAAGTGGATACTGTAACATTCGTTAAATGTACTTAATTGCCTTGAAGACTCAAATGCAGCCAAGTTTGTGAATCCAAATGCGCCGGCGGGAGAGGTGCGTCTGACTCCGGACTACTTTTACACTGCTGCCGCGGGTTATTATTCAAGTTAGCGGTTCTAAATACAAATAAATTAGCACTAACAGCACATGACATCGTGAAAATAGGGGGAAATATTAAGTTAGCGAAACATCTACAGAAAAAATATATCTGTTACCGGATTAACCTGGCTGCCTTCTCACTAGACCCTTTGCTTTGCAGCACAGTTAATGATATGCTAAGGATAAGATCCCTTGATGCGATTGGTTATTTAATTTTGTGACGTAGCAAAAAAAAAAAAGGCTGTTTCAAACAGTGTTTCTGTGACTGCTTTTGGGAAACTACAGTTTGAAGGAGAAAATACTCAGCAATGGTGTTGATAAATGGATTGGCACATGGTTTATCTAAAAGCATATTAAAAACACCACATAGACAAATAAACAACATAAAAAACTTGATTTTCACCACAGGGGGACTTTAACAAC
>NW_015507103.1:137916-143738 GCF_001515645.1 Sinocyclocheilus grahami
ATTGGCTGTAGGTCATCGCCGATGTGTTTTTCAGTCAGAACTCATTTCACACAGCGTGATTGTGAGTCGCCGACAGCTCCAGATATTTAGCATGCCAAATATTTCATGGGTGTCGGCGATTCCCTCAGACCGCGTCTTTGATAATTCACACTGCGTGATTGTCACTCGCGTGAATGAGCACCGATTTGCCTCCGATTTCAGGCATTTGTCGGCGATTTCGCAAAACCTGTCGGCGAGTGAAAAATCGGGGTAAAATCGTGCAGTGTGAACTCGGCATAAACGCGATACAATGGCAATGGCAAGTGGAAATATTGATTTAATTAAGCCATATGTGTTTGAACCAGAAATAAGCTGGTATGCTCAATGTAAGCAAGGAGACTGATGGCTAACTTCATGAGGTAACACTATCTGTTTGCGCTGGTTCGTACATGAATAATGACTGATAAAACAGTTTTTACTAGCGGACAACTAAAGTGGATACTGTAACATTCGTTAAATGTACTTAATTGCCTTGAAGACTCAAATGCAGCCAAGTTTGTGAATCCAAATGCGCCGGCGGGAGAGGTGCGTCTGACTCCGGACTACTTTTACACTGCTGCCGCGGGTTATTATTCAAGTTAGCGGTTCTAAATACAAATAAATTAGCACTAACAGCACATGACATCGTGAAAATAGGGGGAAATATTAAGTTAGCGAAACATCTACAGAAAAAATATATCTGTTACCGGATTAACCTGGCTGCCTTCTCACTAGACCCTTTGCTTTGCAGCACAGTTAATGATATGCTAAGGATAAGATCCCTTGATGCGATTGGTTATTTAATTTTGTGACGTAGCAAAAAAAAAAAAGGCTGTTTCAAACAGTGTTTCTGTGACTGCTTTTGGGAAACTACAGTTTGAAGGAGAAAATACTCAGCAATGGTGTTGATAAATGGATTGGCACATGGTTTATCTAAAAGCATATTAAAAACACCACATAGACAAATAAACAACATAAAAAACTTGATTTTCACCACAGGGGGACTTTAACAACAAATCGAAATATGAAAAAATTAAATAAAGAGATTTTCTAAAAGGCTAATAATAATAATAATTATTATTATTATTATTATTGTTATTATTATTATTATTAGCTCGTTCTGTTTGGCAAACAGGCATTTTTTGTTCGTGGGTTAAAACATTAGCTTGCTATTAATGTGTGGGCGGCCCTAAAAATGCCACTTTTTCGCTCAGCTTGTCTTTAGGCTACTGTCTATCCCATCACACAGAATAAGAGTTCATCTCATGTACAGCTCTGCAAATTAGTCACAATAACATTTCTTCATACTGTCTGGCTGTTGTATAGGCTATATTTCTTACAAACATACATCTCATATGAAGCAGAACACTGCTCTTCTTGGTTCGGCGGCGCCGGCGCGATCCCTTAGGCTACACTGTGATAGCAGAGGAAAGAAATGTCTTCTTTATTTTCTATACTTCCACGATAACAACAAAACGTTACAGATCGCTTTTGCAAAATAACAGGGAGCGCTTTCTGGCGCACCTTGTTATGTCTAAAGGTCTACTTAAATAAAACAATCAAAAACAAATTTGTGTTTATTTAATTTGTATAGCCTAAATCCAACAAGAGGTACTGTACAGTCTTTCCCGTCTGAGCTCATCTGTGTTTTGTGCTCACAGGCGCAGCACAGCCTATTCCTTCAGTATAAAGCAAAACCTGTAAATTTACCCATAAGGAGAACGTGATGCGATGCGCGGCTTGATTCAGCTAAAGATGTAATTTAATAATATATAATCACTAATACATAATTAATATATAATCAGACTAAATTATGTGACACAAATATTAAAGCATACGCTCATTTGTATACCCACGAACAAAAATATGCCTACGAAAAATCTAGCTTAATTTTCATTTGCCCGTTTTCAAACAGAACAAAATAACAATAATAATAATAATTATTATTATTAGTATTATTATTTTATTAGGCTATTATTATTATTATTAGAAAATATCTTTATTTATTTTTGTTCGTATTTCGATTAGTTGTTAAATCAAACTTCAGTCATTCAAATAAAGAAATATTAAGCCCAGAGTCGATTATACAAAAATAACTGTTTTGATCTGATCATAGCGAGTCATGGGTCTGAGTGCAGTTATTGGATAGCACTATATTATAGACAGATTGGAGATTAATCCTAATAAACATGCCGCTACAATTAAAACCATTACATTAAAATACATTTAAAGGGGTCATATGATGCGATTTCAAGTTTTCCTTTCTCTTTGGAGTGTTACAAGCTCTTGGTGCATAAAGAAGACAGCAGCGCGGACAGTCGCTTAGCTCGCTCGCATTATGTACCATATATAATGACGGGAAAACATATCGTTTTTTTATTACATAATATGTTATTATGAGAAAAACATCTCGTTATTATGAGAAAAGATGTCATTTTAACGAGATAATTGTCGTATTAACGACATGACATATCTCGTTTTTATGAAAAAAGATGTTTTAACGAGAGAACATCTTATTACGAGAAAATACATAGTTTTAACAAGAAAAGATGTCGTTAAAACGAGAAAAGATGTTAAAACGATATAACATCTTGTTATTATGACATAATTGAGTGGAAAAAAATATGTGTGTGGCAGCAATGCGTCACCGTGAATTATGACCATTTCAATTATAAAAGATATTAGAAATACATACACATAATACACCATATTCATGGTTAAATTAGTAAAATATTATGTTGTGTATTTATGTATGCTCTATTTACAAATAAGTGCAAAAGTGAACATACATGTATTGGAATTATGTAAAAATAACAACAAGGAAATCAGAATCAGAATGAGCTTTATTGCCAGGTATGTTTACACATATGAGGAATTTGTTTTCGTTACATAATCTTCCACAGTGTAACGGAATGACAGTGACAGAACATAAAACACAGATAAAAAAGAAGAAAAAAAATATATATATATACTGTATATATATATATATATATATATATATATAAGTAAATTAGGAATAAAAATATACATATTGACAATTGTATGTACAGTTATATAACAATAGACAGTTGTATGTACAGGTATATTATGTGCAAACTGAAATGTAAGCTCGTCCAGATCGGTGGCAGCAGCTTCAAAAACACTCCAATCAGTGAGTTCAAAACAAACTTGTAAATCCTGCTCTGCTTCATTAGTCCATCCACCGGTATATGATGAACCAAATATTGATCAGAGAGCCCCAAAGCTGCCCGTGGAACAGAGTGATATGCATTCATTATTGTGGTGTAACAATGATCCAATATATTACTGTCTCTGGTGGGACATGTGATGTGCTGTCTGTATTTTGGCAGTTCACGGGAGAGATTGGCTTTATTAAAGTCCCCGAGAATGATTAAAACAGAGTCCGGGTGTTGTTGTTCTGTGTCTGTGATCAGATCAGCGAGTTTCTGTAAAGCAGAGCTCACGTGTGCTTGCAGAGGAATGTAGACACTGACGAGAATGAACGAGCAAAACTCCCGCCGCGAGTAGAAAGGCTTACAGTTAATGAAGAGCACTTCTAGATCTGAACAGCAGATCTTTTTTAACACAGTTACATCTGTACACCACCTCTCATTGATGTAAAAGAATGTCCCACCGTCGTGCGATTTCCCCATTGATTCTGCGTCGCGATCTGCTCTAAACAGCTGAAAGCCCGGCAGACTCAACGCGCTGTCCGGAAAGGCGTCTTTCAGCCAGGTTTCCATGAAACACAGAGCAGCAGAGTGCGAGAAATCTTTGTTTATCCGGGAGAGCAGAAGGAGTTTGTTCGTATTGTTGGGTAGAGTGCGGAGGTTCGCCAGATGGATGCTAGGCAATGGCGTTCTGAATCCGCGCTGCCTGAGCTTCACGAGGGCACCGCCTCGCTTCCCCCATCTGCGCGTCCTGAAGCACTTGATCAGCGCCGCAGAAGATCATTATCAGAAGATTATCAGAAGATCATTATCATTTTCTTTGTTTCATTTGCCTTTAATTTCTGATGTGGCTTTTGTTTGTTGTTTTAATAGACTGGTGATACTTCCCAAACTATATCGAGGAATATTTATGGAATTAATATGGTGAAATAATAAACTAAAAAAGTGGCATTTTAGTGAAGGGAGCAGATCGTAGTTGATAGTGATCCATGACTAGGCCCACGGTTCAGCACGCATGTGTTCAGAGGATTAATTGAAAAATTTAATAGAATAAAAGTTGTATCATTTGTACGTGTTTACAAACTCAAGCGATTTTAAAACAGTGCAAGAAGAGGCGAAAGAGCAAACAACAGAACAAACACAGCTTTGACAAAGATGAATCCATATTAATTTATACAGTGAACACACTCAGAAGAATTGGAGAAACTGAGGAGGAGTTTCAACATCTGGAAAAGCGGCTGGAAATTGAAAAGATCCAGGCAGCAATGGTAAAAAAAAAACTCTCCAAAACAACTTTTCCTCACTAAAACTCTCATCTTTGACAAAGTACATCATTTATTTTAATTATTATATTGAATTTATGACTGAGCAATGGCTTGTTAGATACAGAGAGAGCATGAGCTATTTGAATAGAATATCTTTGTCATTGTACAAGTACAGTAAGATTTATTTTGAAACTTCCAAATTGATAGTAAAGCTTAAGAATCCAAAATATTTAAAATGGCAATATAAAATTATCAATAATAAAAAGTTTGCAGCAGTATTAAAATAGTGCAAATAGCTCAGATATGCAATGCAGCATTAAAACCTAAACAGTAGAAACAGAAAACATAATGTAATAAAACGGTAGGGGTGAATTTATTATGCCATGTACATTTGAGTTCAATGTGTGTACTGGGCTACTTTTTAGTTACAGCAGCTTTCACTGTGTTGTTATGAAGTCAGTTGTGCCAGACAATTTTGAAGGCAGAGACATATTGTGGGGGGGAAGTTAATCTGCTGGAATAAAGAGTTTTAAAGGGTTAGTGATGGAGAACTTGCAGGTCAATAAGCATCAATGTTTAAAGTTGGTAAACACTTGTACACGGACGCACATAATACTACCCGCCTGTCAATGGCATGTGTTATTGAGGTGTCAAAGTTGTGCAGAATTGAAGGAAGAAACCTCAAAGACAGTGCCAGAAGGATGCTGGACAGGTAAAGCCTACAAAACGTGCAACATTAATCAAACATTGTGGTGTCAATACTCAATAAGTTACAACGCAAATCAGAAATGTAATAAAATAATTCCTTTACTGGTCATTTTGAAATGTCAAACTTTGTCAAAAAAAAAAAAGTCAAACTCAATCTGTATTATATTTTAGGGTTTTAAAATTATTCAACATGAAGGGGGGTGGTCCGCTGCAGAAAGAGGCATTTGAAAAGACTGCACTGTTCTCGGTGATTAGAGGTATGTGTATAAAACACACAGCATTTCCCAGAGAGCTTCTCTCTTTTTTTAACACACTGGATGATGATACACTATATGTATATATATATATACAGTATCTCACAGAAGTGAGTACACCCCTCACATTTTTGTAAATATTTTATTATATATTTTGTGACAACACTGAAGAAATGACACTCTGCTACAATTTGGACATTTTCACTTAGGGGTGTACTCACTTTTGTGGCCAGCGGTTTAGACATTAATGGCTGTGTGTTGAGTTGTTTTGAGGGGACAGCAAATGTACACTGTTATACAAGCTGTACACTCACTACTTTACATTGTAGCAGAGTATCATTTCTTCAATGTTGTCACATGAAAAGGTATAATAAAATATTTACAAAAATGTGAGGGGTGTACTCACT
>NW_015507103.1:144437-172865 GCF_001515645.1 Sinocyclocheilus grahami
GGAACCTTAAGTGCAGTAGAATTTTTTTTTGTAACCTTGGCCAGATCTGTGCCTTGCCACAATTCTGTCTCTGAGCTCTTCAGGCAGTTCCTTTGACCTCATGATTCTCATTTGCTCTGACATGCACTGTGAGCTGTAAGGTCTTATATAGACAGGTGTGTGGCTTTCCTAATCAAGTCCAATCAGTATAATCAAACACAGCTGGACTCAAATGAAGGTGTAGAACCATCTCAAGGATGATCAGAAGAAATGGACAGCACCTGAGTTAAATATATGAGAGTCACAGCAAAGGGTCTGAATACTTAGGACCATGTGATATTTCAGTTTTTCTTTTTTAATAAATCTGCAAAAATGTCAACAATTCTGTGTTTTTCTGTCAATGTGGGGTGCTTGTGTGTACATTAATGAGGGAAAAAATTAACTTAAATGATTTTAGCAAATGGCTGCAATATAACAAAGAGTGAAAAATTTAAGGAGGTCTGAATACTTTCCGTACCCACTGTATATATATATATACATACACACATACATATATAGTTTTTGTTTTTAGTAGGCATCCAAGCAAAAGAGAATGACTCCCTGTCACAATTAGTGTAATTAAACTAAAAAAATATGTCTTTTTTTTTTCTTTTTGGCAAATGCTGTGATAACCAACTTCCCGGCAGCAACAGAGTTGGACTTGAGGAATGCAGTTGGGAAGCATTTTAAACAAGAAATAAAAGCAATAATTAATAATTTCCTTTAAGTTCACTGTTGGTTGTTTTGTTTGTTAAAATAAGTAAACCAACCAAAAGGTTCATCTTTTTATAACCCCAATTTGCTATTGTGTGCTGCACATTTTACTGAGGACAGCTTCCACAACACAAGGGAGTACAGTGCCGGATTCGCCAAAAAGCTTTTGTTGAAAGACGGAGCAAGGGGCGTGGCAGTACTGAAACACTGTCTAAGCTGTTTGCCAATCGTAACGCACTGGGACAGCTAACCAATCACAACACATTTTGTTTTTCGGAAGGCAGACCTTCATCAAAGCCAGAACTAATCGAGCCATTTGTGCCAGCCGGGAGAGAAAGGTATTTTAATAATGTAAATTATGTGAAAAATAATGCGTTTTTCGAACCACCAAACATGAGAGCATGTTCTAGTACACCCCCCAAAACAAAATCAAGACTTTGTAAAAGAGCATAATAGGACCCCTTTAAGTTGTTAAAAATTCCAAAAAATGTTATCATAATATTTATATTTAAGTGTGTTGTATTTCTATTTTATTTTTTCATCAATTCTTGTGTATTTTTATCATTTTGTATTGTCTTAAGTTGTCCAAGTTGTTAAAAATGTTATTTTTCTTAATAAAAGCTGTATATTTAATTTGTTTGGATGAAATGCCATATTGTTGACTATTAGATGTATATATGTAGGCATTCATTAGCTGTCTATTTGATGACTGGTCTATTCTTGGGCTATGGTTAGACATCTATTAAATTTTCACTGACAGCCCAAATTCAGCCTTGTTTTAGCCTAGACCCATATTCACTGTCTATTGGGTTCTCTTCAACCCTTGGACATGAAAAACAACCCACGGCAACAGATTTTAAAGTAGCCCAATTCCAAGGGAATACCGTGGACTTGGCAACACTGAGTGGAAGTGACGTAGGCTATTTCCTGTTTGCCCACGGTCTGCAGCCAGACTCATCTCTGATCATCAGACATAAAACAGCATTTAAAACTGTGTAACACCTTATGGAATACAATGTTGACCCATGAAGAGCTCTGGGGTGTTGATCAACTCCATCTACGTTTTGATTATCACTCTGAATCCAATTCATAGACTTTCAAAATATTGATTTTTTTTTATTTTTTATGAAACTTACCCACATTCAAGTGTTTTTATAAAAGAGAATGCATGACGCTAGAATAAAATGTTTTTGTTTACAAGCAGATACCCTGTTCTTTCTTTTGATATTTTGTATGTTCAGATATTCATATAAAAAAAAAAAAACACATATATACAAATCAATACCTAAATAGGGACATAGTAGTATACTTAAAATATTATGTAAAGTTCACTTAAAGAAAACTTATGAGTATACTTGCAGTATAAAACTACTAAATTAGTAGTTTATTGAGATTATACGTCAAAGTGTACTAAAAATGCTACACGTATTTAATTAGTAAACTATTAGTATACTTATAAGTTCACTTTTAGTATAGTTGCAGTACAAACTAAAAACATGTATGTAAACTAGTTGTGTACTCAATATTTACTACTGTTATACTTAAAGTATACTTAAAAGTATGTTGTTATATACTAAAAAGTGTGCCAATTTAGTCCCAAGGAGTATTGAAATAGTACACTTACAAGAATACTACTAGTACACTGATATTTGTATACTTAATACATAAAGTATACTTGAACTTTACTTAAGTATACTTAATACAATAAACTTGAAGTTTACTTATTTTAGGTAAGGGAAGTACAGATGTTAATCTTTTTTACACTGTCAGTAAACTTTACTGTAGTAACGGTATTATTTGAGTAAATTTGCACTTGTGTGTAACTCAGTTAAATGTAGTATGGTTATATGCTCTTGCTTTTATAAAGTCAGTTATACGAGCGTATGGGACGTGCAGTGGGTTCAGGTGTAGTGCAGCCAAGATGGTGGTGTGAGATTCCAGTAAGAGAAACAGGAGGTGGAATCTCAGTTTAACTTGTTTAATTAAAGGAGATTTGTATATGTGTCATTCTTGAGAAGTGGGACAAAACAGGGTGCAAAATTGAAAAAAATAAAACCTTGTACTCAGACAAATGAAACTACATTTATGCATCTTATATGTACTAAGCTACTGAGCTATGCTTTGATACAACCTCCCAACTTTTCTCTTTTTTAACAAAATGTGTTTTTTTAAAAAAAAGCTTCTTTACCTTGGACTGTGTAATATAATTTCAGCTTTATCTTTAACAGCATTCAAGATGTTTTTAACATTTCAAAACACATTCTGGTGTTAGCAGCCAGATTACACTTTCACATGTGACCAACAATTCCACAACAAATATAAAATATCATAGTGAAATATTATCAAAATATTCAACTGACCGTTGTGACGAAAACCTGAATTTGTAGTCATTTTAACTATCAAATACATTGAATCAGTCAATTACTGTATTAAAACAAACAGTGAGTATGTTATTGTTTATAAAGCATTTATTCACGAGTCACATTGAAGTATTGTGATATATGACTGGAACACAAGATCTTATGGTGGTGACGTCTGACGGTGTTGACAAATTAGGCATTTCTTTCACAAAACCAATGGAGTTCATGTAGTAGCCATTTATTTTTTTCTGTTGATGCTAGATGCTAATGGAACCTGCTTCAGGAGAATACAATTATTTAAATATTTCAAATAATTTCCTCAGAGATTGGAAGATGGTGTTGACATATCACGACTGTGACACGGGAAATATTAACATTAGGATTTAAAATATTCTAAAACTATAAAACTTAGCAGAGGCTGTGTGACACTGATGTACTCTGCAGAGGTGAACTGTGGCGAGGGGGTCGTTTAGAGTGACCGCTGCCCCTGATATTCCCTGATATTATTACATTTTATTGAATGTCTGACGGCGTTGACAAAAAGTGGGGACTCAACTTTAAAATCTTATGAAACATGCATGTGTCATTAAAACAACAACCTTGCTTTGATAGAAGATGTTATTAAGTGTTGCTTTTGATAAAACAAGCTCTTTTTCATCATTAAAAAACATTTTTTTATCCGTTTTATTGCATATGAATGCTTGAACCCTTCTCTGTGGACACACTGTTTTAGATGCAGTGAGAGGACATTAAGAAACACAGATTTGGTTTAATAATGAGAAAATTAAATCGAAGGTGATAATCGTGTTAAATACATTCTATTATTAATCCCTCATGACATTTAAAATAAAATACAAATAAAATATTTGTATTTTTAAAGCTAATAGCAGTTACCCTTGCTGGACCTGCTTTGTCCCACGTCTCAAGAATGACTCAAAACACATACTAAGCATGCCTAACTGTTGTTTTTGCACATGCACACATTCTTAAAAACAACAACGTCTTTTTTTAGCGGTTGGCAAACAATACGACTTATCTTCTTATCAATGCTTTTTCCTGTTTCAACAGGAACGAGACTGTGACGTATTTGAATGTGGGCGTGGTTTTTGACGTCACACTTGGATGTCCACCGCAGAAGAAAGAGAAAGAAGAAAGAGAAAGAAGAAAGAGGAGCAAAACGCTGAAAGTGGATTTTAACTTAAATGTGGGTCACTTTAAACGCATTAAGCATTGCTTATGTTTGTGTTACTCAAATTATTTAAAACTAAATTGGACTGGTTGGTTCACTATATGTTCAGTTTATATTAGTGTTTTTCGTGTTGCTGTAAAGCTCAGAGCTTCTCTACGCATCGTTCATGAAGACACAAAATACTCGAGAGCTTCAATCAGGACTTCAACAAGGTTGTAATGGTGTAAAGGTGTTTGTGTGTGTTACTAATGTAGAATACAATTTGCAATGAGTTGTATTGACGAACGTGACGCACCGCAAACGAAACTGAAAGTAGACTGGGGCGAACATTTAAAAGAAATTGTTGTAGTATGAGTTTTTAATGTGGTATTTCAAAATATCTAAATCTAATTTAATCTAAATAAACCGAGGTGTAGCAAGAAATTGACTTAGGCTATGTTTGTTGATTAGATGCATGCAATTATTACATTTATATAGTGTTTTGAAAACATTATTGTGAGACAGTACAGACAGTGCAGGAGGCCCTATAACAGTACATCATTAGAAAGTCGAGACTTTGGTTTTATTTGAAACTTTGCTTGTTTTGGTGTTTGTCAATAGTTTGATTTTGCCCCAGATATTATTGATGTGTTTCCGCAGAGATGTTTGATTGCGTTACTCAGCCAATATGTTGCCCGATTTGAGATCTGTTATTGAAACAAATGTCGAATTTATACAAAACATTTCAATGTGAAATATTAAATATAAAGTTAATTAAATGAAAATGCTTGCTAGTTTTTGATTGGCCAGTGTTTAAGATTAAATTATTGGAGAGGGGGATATGTACCTATTTATCTTTATTTAACAGACACTTAGTAAACCTGAATAAGTTGGCACAACTTAAAAACTGCATAGGAATGGCTGGTTAAGGCAGTATCTGATGCCGCAGTCAATCCTTTTAATTTGATTTTATCTAGGGATGCACGATATATCGGCCACCATATCGGTATCGGCCGATAAGTGCTAATTTTTTCTGTTATCGGTATCGGCCTGATAAGAAAATTTGGCCGATATCTTAAAGCCGATAAATAATGCATTATTTCCTTCAGAGACACTTCAGATGCGCGCTGTTCGTTTGCAGCCTTTTGTGCGCCCTGATAATTAGATATATTCCGTGGTTTGTATGCAAATAAAACAATATGCAAAAAGGGTTTTACGAACAAACAAATTAAAAAACAAACACGTAGGCCTATTAATAAATGTTACTGTCTTGTGTT
Organism: Sinocyclocheilus grahami; assembly: GCF_001515645.1. Taxonomy (NCBI): domain Eukaryota; kingdom Metazoa; phylum Chordata; class Actinopteri; order Cypriniformes; family Cyprinidae; genus Sinocyclocheilus; species Sinocyclocheilus grahami. The sequence continues at coordinate 149,975 of NW_015507103.1, forward strand.
TAGCAGATAACTGATGAGTTGTCATTGTCTTCTGTGAGGTGGAAACATGGATAATTTCCGGGTGAGTTAAATTTTATATTCATGAGCTTTATTTTGCAGAGTAAAATGGTTTGTCTGGTTTAATTAGCATTTAATTGAATGAATTAAAAATGAATTATTTACTTATTTACAATGTTTATTAGGTGTCCAAGCTCTGAAGGTGCCAGAATGTTGCCTTTGTAATAATGCCAAACTGCATCTGAGGCTGTATCTCTGCAAAGCTTTGAGATATTGACACCAAACTTTGTATGTGCCATTGTCTCCTCACACTGACCATGCCACATCAATTTGGTCACAGCGCCACCTATTGGCCAAAATGGATAAACCATTCATTAACCACTAATAATGAAATTTCCAAAAATACTAATAACTTTTGATTAAATTAGCCTATTTTAATGAAACTGGTCTCAATGTATTCTTTGGGTCATGCCAAGAACATAAAATCAGCTTTTGTCATAGTCAGCCGAATCTCCTGTCTGCCATTTTGATTAATGTTGAAAACTTACTTTTTCTAACTCCTCCTAGACCGTTTGTCTGATTTTCACCAAAATCGAGTCAGATCATCTTCAGACTGTGCTGACAAAAAGTTATGGATTTCGTGTTAATAGACAAAACAGTTTTTGTATAGCACCGTAAAGAAATTTGAGGCATGATGCCAGACTACGTCTGAGGCTATATCTCTGCAAAGCTTTGACATATTGACACCAAACTTTTTGTGTGCCATTGTCAACTCACACAGAACACACCACATTGAATTGACAAAAATCCCCTATTGGTCAAAAGTGATAAGCCATTAAATCATATTACTAGTGGTTGTACTTATGATTTTTCAGCCATTTTGACTAAAATCAACTTAAAATGGCTTTAATTACTCATTGCTGCAGTTGGTCTGATGTAGGGCTGCACGATAAATTGCTTGCGATTGTCACACGCATCTCGTCAGTAAAGCCGGTTCTGTGATTAGTAGTAAATCTCCTGTGATTAGTAGTAAATCTCCATCATGTGCTATCACATTCATAATCGCAGATGAATCGCATTATATTATGAACGCGATATTGCGTAGCTTGTCCGCGAAATACGACTCTGTGTATTAAATGCCGCTCCATCTGAAAGCACGTGATGGAGATTTACTACTAATCACAGAACCGGCTTTACTGACGAGATGCGCATGACAATCACATGCGATTTATCATGCAGCCCTAGTCTGATGCTTGCTTCTGTGGTGCTTGGCCCCTTAATTGCTGCTTGCAGCTATATTTAGGGGCCAAGCACCGAAGGTGCGAAGGCACCTATTGTATCCATTGGCGTTCTTCTTCTTCTTCCGTTTCTTCTTCTGCTCTTGGAAGAATTATGGCAGCCCAAATTCTTTTAGATTGCGTTGTTTAAAATCTGTGTAAATTAGGCTTGTAATGGTTCACTCAACTCACAATGTGACACTGATTTCACAATACAATTTAAAAAATAAATAAAATTAGATTTAAGACAAATTATAAATTAAAATATGTCCTTTTATTATTGCTTGGACAAAATACTGCACATTTCTTTGTGAAATTGATAAATGTCAAATAACCAAAGTAAATTGATATTTTAAATCTAAATCAAATAAAAATAAAAAAATCTCTTCATATTAGTATAAAGGTTACCTGTGCTCTTTCCTTTAAAAATTAAGGCCAATTCACAACGCACAGATTAGGACTGGGACAATAAATCGATGCATCGCAAATCGAGAAATTATTCTGCATTGATTCTGAGATTTTCCGAAGGCATCGCGATTCTCTCTTGAATCGATTCTGAGCTTAGTTTTTAACAGCCAATGGCACTGCATGCTTTAGAAATAGCCATGTTCTGCTTGCTTCCAGTTCCTTACACATGCACCATTTTAACCTAAAATAATCATTCATAAAGTTTGAAAAGGTTGAAGCGAATTACAAGGATGTTCACAATGGGCTGTGTTTACATTAATCTTGCATCATAAAAACATAAAAGCCGATGTGGAAGTACATTTAAACACTTACATTACTCAGCCGAATGCACAAGCGTTCTTTTGTGACCATTTGAGTGTGTGGTTAAAAACTAGCCTAGAGTGCCATCTGCTGTTAAAAACTAAGCTCAGAATCGATTCGAGAGTAGGGAACGATGCATTCCGAAAATCTCAGAATCGATCCACGAATCGGGATGCATCGATTTATTGTCCCAGCCCTAGCACAGACAAATGTCTGTCGGAGTTTGTTGGATCAGTGTGTTACCCTTGTCAGCATTTGTTGCCACCAGTCGAAGTTCGTTTTCACCCGACTAAACAACTCAATTGGCGTTTGTTGGGTTGTGGAATGTCTGAGCAGTGTAATATGATTTTCCAACAAACGACAACAAACTCTGACGTAATCTGACCTGGCCATGAACTGTTGCCATGACGATGCACATACTTCACTTAAAGTGAGCTTCACCCATGACCTCTTTCATTTTTTAAAAACTAAGCTCAGAATTGATTCCAGAGAGAATAACGATGCATTCCGAAAATCTCAGAATCGATCCACGAATCGGGATGCATCGATTTATTGTCCCAGCCCTAGCACAGACAAATGTCTGTCGGAGTTTGTTGGATCAGTGTGTTACCCTTGTCAGCATTTGTTGCCACCAGTCGAAGTTCGTTTTCACCCGACTAAACAACGACAACAAACTCTGACGTAATCTGTCCTGGCCATGAACTGTTGCCATGACGATGCACATACTTCACTTAAAGTGAGCTTCACCCTTGACCTCTTTCATTTTATTCACCGTCTTTTCAGGCGAAGAATGACATGCAAAGACATTAAAAACAGTACAATTTTAATTGTGGTTAAACGATCATCCATTTTTTCCCCCAGTCGGACTTACAATGTGTCTACACCGGTATCGAAGTTTGTCGGTGTCTGTTGGGGCAGTGTGAACATGACAGTTATTTTTCATAAAATTCTAAATCCAACAGCCAACTTGTTTGTTGGCATTTGTCTGTGCGGTGTGAATTGTCATTTAAGAGGCAACTGCATTTGAATCACAATCCAAGCAGATATGCTGTATACATGCAGCATGAGCAGTTTTTTTAATCTAAATTAGATTGTATAATTAGAAATTTTAAAACAAAATCAGAATGCTCTGACTTTAGTTTTGTGAAACTATACAACATAAAACATCTGCACAAAACAAAGACAGCAGAAGCTCTAAATGAGAGTGCAAATATACTCTCTGACAGCAGGTGGCGCTTATGGAACAGCAGCAATACAGCGTTTCCTTGGTTACGCTGTATTGGTTCAATCTAGATTTAAATTCAAAGAGACAGAAGCGATAGTCTTTGCATAACCTGACGTTTTATTCGTATCCAAAATGAGTAGATGTGAATATCGGGAGCGCTGAACACTCTCATGCAGTGTATGTTTCCTTCCTACTCAAAGCCAGAAGGCGCTCTCGCACAGAAAGTCCAAAACAGACTCAATAACTTGTGACATGCAGAAAATCCCTAATATGGACAAAAGCATCGGGCTATTGCTGTAGCTGAGCTGAATAAAAAGCAAAAATGTTTTTACTGATGAAATGTGAAGACAATAAACACACGATTGCGGAAATGTGTGGTTTATGTGTGTTTTTCAAGTCATCTCCAGGTAATAAATAAACTATATAAATAATGCAGTAGGCTACTGATTGACATATCATTTAGTATAGAAACTATAAAATATATGTCCTGCCTTATTCTGTGATTAAAAATGGGAAAAGGTGTTCGTAGAAGCCTTTATAAACCAATCATAAAATTGTCATTAGAAAAAAATTTAACAAACATATTATAGCCCCTTGCTGCAGCTAACGTTACACACAGCAATATAAACAACAGATGTGCATGCTCTCTTCACGTCATTCTTGTAAAATAATAATTATTTAATAATATAAGTAAACAAGCACACCGCTCCTCTGAGAACTCCACTTACAGACAGCCACGGATGTTATTGAAGGCATCCTGGCTGCAGCGTGCTAAATTATTAAAGGTGGCTGAACATGAGGGATCGTCTCGGATGAGAAAAAATAAAAATTGCCTCGACAAAAGTGCACTTTGGGCATCAAGGGGAAAAGGGGCCGGTGCTCAAGCACTCACCCCCCACCTCCCTCCCCTCTGCACGTGCTTGCTCTCTGTTAAGAGTAGGCTAATAATCAACTTACATACATATACATTTTCTACTAGGCCTACACGTTTGCATCTTTATCTTTTTGCTGGTTTGCATGGCACACGCACATTTGTTTAGTGAAGTTCAAAAAAAGACTCACTTAAATGAGTTCTGTGTAATGAAAATGTGCGCCTTGAATTAATTGTGTTCAAATGATCACTAAATGATTGTCATGAAATCCCTCTGCTTGTATGCTAAAATTATTTTGACAAATTATTAATTTTATATTTTAAAAGATTGAATATGGCAGATAGTAAGAAAATATTTTTCTATACTCTGTTCTCTTTTTTCCCATACTTTTCCAGACCTACAAATTACTTAAGTGAAATTCCATACTTTTCCAAACTGTGCAGGAATCGGTGATCCAAGGGAAAGCATGTTATTGTACATAAACCTTTAAAATTACTACGCAATAACGAGTGTGTGAAGTAAATGAGTGTAAACTGGAATGAAATGAGCACAAATAAAATAGCAGTGTTGCAGTTGCCTTTTTCCATGCATTTCCTGGAAATTACTTAAATCAATTTCCTTATTTCCAAACTGTGTAGGAACCCTTACAGTTTTAATTAATTGATATTTAAACATTTATTTATCAGATCACAAAGGTCCCCAAGCTGGGATTCGAACTTGTGTCGCATGAAGCACTCGAAGCACTGCCTATACAAGGGTATCGGCTCTGACTGTTAGAAGATATTTAAATAAATGTTATAATCATAAAAAAAACATTATTTTATTTAAGCGCTGCATATTTGTTCAGTGATAACTACGAAAAAGGGTGTAAAACCATAGACATAATGGTCTTCTCAAGTAACTGTACGAACTTCCGGTTTAAGCCTTGCCTACTTCCGGTTTTATCCGAATACAGATATGAATAATTTTGTGATCGTTACAGATACAGATGCAATAATGGCTCTGCTGCACAACCCTAATGTCAAGTGAAACTTGAACATTTGGAAAAAAAAAATTTTGGACAATGAATTTCATTAAGTGTCAGTTCAACAGTCAATCAATGAATTTATGCAACTGGTGTCATAAATACTTCCAAGGCACTGAAACATCTGTATGTAAACATCATAATGTCTCAATTATGCCATGTTTATTTGCCCCAACTGCTGGTTTACATGCAGGAGGGCTGCAACTAACTATTATTTCGATAATTAAAATATTCATAATTTAATTAATTGTATTAAAATGAATAACTAATTAATAATGAAATGAATGTATTAAAAAAATAAACTGAAGGAAAATGAATGTAGGGTATGCTATACTTGTACAAAAAGGCTAAAACATTACATTATATTATGAAACATTAAACAACTTCAACATTTTAGTCAGAATTATTGGGCTGCCATTCTTTGTTGCACTCCATCTGTTTGACACGTGATGTCTCCTTTATACAAAATGGAAATACTTGTATATGATAGAATATAATCATCAAATATAACTGGAAAAAAAAAACATGATTTCTTTAAACAGCATACACACCTGACTAGGCAACTTTAGTCAGCTTGGATATTGCCCTTTATCCCACAGGAGCAGGATCTTTTTCCCGAGTACAGTGCACAGACCTAAAATTTGAAATATGAGAGATAATTTATTAAGAGATTGTATGACTTTTTCTTAAAGATGCATCGCTATAGCAGATTTTCTGACTCCAGAAGTGACAGCGATGAACCCAATCTCTCTAACGCCAGTGATGACAGCAATTCAAGCATTGGAATACCTCCTTTATTCAGTCGTGAGTAAATTTCATAATGAAGCTGAGTAACATCAGTGTTTTGTGTAAGCAGCATCAAGCAGCAAAATCACCATCAGAAACCATAATTTTATGTCACAGATAATGTAGTTATAACTTAAATTCACAACTAAGGTTATGTATAATAGCCTATGTGAAGTTACAGGTGCATCTCAATAAATTAGAATGTCATGGAAAAGTTCATTTATTTCAGTAATTCAACTCAAATTGTGAAACTTGTGTATTTAAATAAGTATTTGGTTCTTTTAATTGTGATGATTTTGGCTCACATTTAACAAAAACCCACCAATCTCAACAAATTAGAATACTTCATAAGACCAATAAAAAAAAAACATTTTTAGTGAATTGTTGGCCTTCTGGAAAGTATGTTCATTTACTGATATATATATGTATATGTTGAAAAAAAAAATGTATAATTTAAGACGCGTATCTCCAAATTATGTTTCTGATAGAGATTCTTATGATGATGTTCTAGAATAGTAATTGAGACCATTTAAAATATTCATGAGGATGGGTAAAAATATAGATTTTCTCTCTCTTTTCACTTTTTTTATCCATCACATTCTATCGATTATCATTTTTCAAGTCAAAATGTCTACAATTTAATTAGCTGTCATTTAAGTGACAATGTGGGCTATGACTTTAATTTCAATTAGTAATGTATCTGTATAGAATATATAGAGACAAAAGTAATTTCAGACAAAATTACTATAGCATAATACATGTGTCACATCCGGGACAAAGAGGCAAACAGACAGGTTAACGTAAGTCGAGGAGGTTATTAAAAGGAACTGAAGGGCATCTTCCAACAGAAAAGTATCAAACTTAGGAATTAATGGAAGCAGAGAACAAAGTCTTATCTGGGGTCGGCACTTTGGTCCTTCGGCTGAGAACTGAGGAATCCGAGGCTTGACAGTCAGATAGGGAGGCAAGGAACCCGTGCAGAGATGCTTGTAACCTTGAGACCAGCCGACGAGTGACTGAGGTGAGTGTGTATTTGACTGGTACGGTAAGTGGGTGCAGGTGTCCATGATTAGTAATCAGGTGATTGTGAGCGGGTGTAGGAGGCTGATTCGGCTGGTGAGGCAGGTGTTTCCGTGACATTACCCCCCGCCCCACAGGCATCTCCCGACGCCTGAGACCGACGGCGAGGATGACCGCGGCCCCTGGGAGCGGGACGTCAGGATGAGCCTGGTGGAAGTCGTTGAAGAGGGATGGGTCCAGTATGTCCTCTCTGTCTGCCCATGATCTCTCCTCAGGACCGTACTCCTCCCAGTCTATGAGGTATTGAAGCCGGCCGCCTCGCCGCCGGGATTCGAGGATCTCCTTGACTCTGTAGATGGTCTCGTTGGAGACGCCCTCGGGCGGAGGGGGGGGTACCTCGTGTTCTGTGGAGGGAGGGAGAAGAGGATTAGTGAAGGGTTTAAGCAAGGACGCATGAAAGGTGGGTGAGATCCGGTAATGGGCAGGCAGGTGTAATTGGTACGTGACTTCGTTGATGTGCCTTGCTACGGGGAAAGGACCTATGTACCGGTGACTCAGCTTCCTGCTGGGCCACCGAAGGCGGATGTCCCGGGTGGATAACCAGACTTGGTCCCCTGGTTGATAGATGGGATTGTCGGACCGACGAGTGTCTGCATTGGCCTTGTGCCTCCGGACGGGCAGCTGGAGATGGATATGCGCCCATACTCTCTCGCTCTCACAGAACCAGTGATCTACCGTTGGGACTTCCGAGTGTTCCTCGGTCCAAGGAAACAGGGGCAGCTGGTAACCTAGCACACATTGAAACGGGGTAAGTCCGGTGGTTTCCTGGCGCAGGGAATTCTGGGCATACTCGGCCCAGGGTAGGTACTGGCTCCAGCTGTCCTGATGGTCATGACAGTAGGCCCGGAGATACCGTCCGATCTCCTGGATCTTCTGTTCGGTCTGGCCGTTGGTCTGCGGGTGGTATCCAGAGGACAAACTGACTGATGCTCCCAGGAGGCGGAAAAACCCTCTCCAGACCCTAGAGATGAACTGAGGGCCTCTGTCCGAAACAATGTCTTCGGGGAGACCGACGTTCTGGAATACGTGCTGAAAGAGGGCTTCAGCGGGGTTAAGACATTTGGCCTCTCGGAGGTATTCTAAGTTCTTGTGGTCTGTGATCACCTCAAATGGATGCTTGGCACCCTCCAACCAATGCCGCCACTCTTCCAGAGCAAGCTTGATGGCCAGCAACTCCCGATTTCCAACGTCGTAGTTCTGCTCTGCCGGGGATAGTTTCCGTGAGAAATACGCACATGGATGGAGTACGGGGGGGTTCACCTCGCCATTGTGACAGGACAGCACCCACTCCCAGGGTTTCTGCGTCCACCTCGACCACGAAGCGGAGATTGGGGTCTGGGTGTGAATGGGCCAGAGCTGTACAGAAGGCGGATTTGAGCTGACTGAAGGCCTGGTGTGCCTCCGGGGTCCAGGTGAGGAGTTTGGCCTTCCGTCGGAGGAGAGAGGTAAGTGGTGCCGTCAACTGGCTGAAGTGGGCAATAAAGCGGCGATAGAAATTTGCGAATCCCAAGAATCTCTGCATCTCCTTGATGGTAGTCGGTTGGGGCCAGTTCCGAACGGCATCCAACTTCCTCTGGTCCATGGCTATGGTGTGCTGCGAGATTGGGTGAGTAAATGAAGATATCGTCTATGTAGATGAGGACGAACCGGTTGAGCATGTCTCTGAAGATCTCATTCATAAAGTTTGGGAATATGGAGGGTGAGTTGGAAAGACCATAGGGCATGACCCGGTACTCATAGTGCCCGGTGGGCATCACAAAGGCAGTTTTCCATTCGTCACCCCTGCAAATGCGGATGAGATTATAGGTGCTCCTTAGGTCCAGCTTGCTGAAGACGCGGGCCCCGCGGAGCTATTCCAAGGTGGCAGGGACCAGAGGAAGGGGATAGGCGAACTTCACCGTCTGGTCATTGAGGACCCAGTAATCAATGCAAGGCCTCAGACCCCCATCTTTCTTGGCCACGAAGAAGAAGCTTGATGCTGCGTGTGAGGTGGACGGATGGATGAACCCCTGTTGCAAGGCTTCCAGAACGTACTCCTCCATAGCGGCTCTCTCCGGGATCGACAGTGGATAGACGTGTCCTTTGGGTAATTGGGCCCCAGGCACCAGGACTTCCAGGTGATGGTGGGTTGATGTTTGGCGAGCCAGGGGCGTCCCAGGACGATGTCCATGGCGGACTCCTCCAGCACCAGTAGAGAGATCCGTTCAGTGTGGAAACATCCAATCCGTAGAATGACCTCGGGCGTGCGGTGCCGCACCAGCCCCTTGCCCAGCGGCTTTCGATGGACAGTGGTGATCTGGTAGGTCGTGGCATTTTTGCAGTAGGGAATTTGTAACACGGCGAGAGTATGGGAGGAGATGAAATTCCCCGACATTCTGGAGTCCACAAGGATTTTGACTGGAAAGGATTGGGTGTGAAAAATTAGAAGAGCATTCATATGAGGCATGCAAGACACATCAGGAGTGATCTGGATAGTACTCACCGCTGGGCGTGGTGGACGAATGGGACAGATGCGTAGCTGGTGCTCATTGGATCCACAGTAGAGACATAGGCCACGGGTGAGTCTCCGAGATCGTTCCGTGGACGATAGGTGGTAGCTATCCGTGATCATGGGCTTTGGTGCTGGAGCGGAGAGGCTGGGTGAGGCAGCGGCAGTGGGTATCGATTCTCTATGGCACGCGGTTAGGTGCTGGGAGATGCGAACCGCTTTTTGGAGGAAGCTGTCGAGCCCCACGGTGTCATCGTAGATGGCCATCTGTTGGCATAAGCCTGGGTTGAGGCCTTGGCGAAAAGCCGAGAGCAGGGTGGCCTCTTTCCAGCCGCTGCTGGTGGCAAGACTGCGGAACCGAAGCACATACCCATGGATGGATAACTCCGCTTGCCGCAGTTGAAAGAGCTCCTCATGCACTGTGACCTCCGTGGTCGATTGGCCGAATACCTCCCGGAAGTGTTTCACAAAGCCGTCCAGCAAGTGAATCCACGGGCTCTGTGAATTCCACAAGGCTTCGGCCCACTGCAAGGCTCTTCCAGACAGCAACGAGATAATGAACGACACCTTGACCCGCTCGGTCACAAACAGGTGTGGTTGCATCTCCAGGTAGAGGGAACATTGCAACAAAAACCCGCTGCAGAAGGCTGCCTCACCCGAAAAGCTTGCTGGCCGGGCCATGGGACAGGCGGGTGGGGAGGCGGTGACAGTCCGGATGGGTAAGGGTTCCGGTGAGGATGTGCTCTGAGAATCCATGAGTCCATGTTGTAATCCGTTTAATAAGGGGCTGGTCTTCTGTCACATCCGGGACAAAGAGGCAAACAGACAGGTTAACGTAAGTCGGGGAGTTTATTAAAAGGAACTGAGGAGCAGCTTCCAACAGAAAAAAATCAAACTTAGGAATTAATGGAAGCAGAGAACACAGTCTTATCTGGGGTTGGCACTTTGGTCCTTCGGCCGAGAACTGAGGAATCCGAGGCTTGACAGGCGGATAGGGAGGCAAGGAACCCGTGCATAGATGCTTGTAACCTTGAGACTAGCCGACGAGTGACTGAGGTGAATGTGTATTTGACTGGTGTGGTAAGTGGGTGCAGGTGTCCGTGATTAGTAATCAGGTGATTGTGAGCGGGTGTAGGAGGCTGATTTGGCTGGTGAGGCAAGTGTTTCCGTGACAACATGTGTATTCATTACTGTGTTTCAAAATTGCTCATATTGTGGTATACGTTTTTGGTCAAATTGCATTTCTAAGTTGTCTAACCAGGGAACTGTTATAAAAAGTCACTTCAAAATGCTTTAAACCCCCATACTGGGCAAACCAGTGACAACTGTGCAAATATGTTTGGATAACTTCTTCCTCTGGCATTCCCAATTCATGACAATTCTGTGTCTTCTAACATGTGTGAATCTTGATTGTAGAATTGTTAGAAGATCATGGATACACCATAAAGGAAGAACTTGGACAAAGGGATTCGGGAATAGTGTTTCTGGTGAATGACAAAGATGGAATTCCTTATGTAATCAAAAAGATTAATTCCATAAATGTAAGTACAATAAAGCATATACTAAATCAAATATTTAGTACCATATTATTGTCATATTTTGTTGCTGTTAAAATGCTATTAAAGATGCAGTTTTGCAATTGCTATGAGTGTCAATTTTACGTGCTTCATGAAAAATAAAAAATACAAATGAAAATTTTGCCCCACAGAAGAAGGAAGTCGAGATCTTGAAAAGTCTGGAGCATGGATATATTGTTACTTATGCGGATTTATTTGAAGGTGTGTAAATTGTAGGAAAAATGAATGGTAATGTTCCTTTATCGTTTTATTTTAATTAAAGATAAAAAATTACAATGAAGACTGTACTATACTGTGTAGAGAAAGATAATAACATGAACAAAACAAAAACATCTGTAGTTTTTTGGCTGTGAAATAAAGCCATTACACTAATAAATAAATATAAGTTATAATACTGACTGGATATTTCTTTATTTAGATAAAGAAGCAGGACTCTTTTATATTGTGATGGAGTATTGTGCTCAAGGAAATCTTTACCAGAGGATGAAAACACAGAAAGAGAGAGGGTTTTTTGAAGAACAGCAGGTGAGTGTCTTATATGAACATAACATACTCTGGTCAAATGTGCATTCATTCATTTTAATGAAGATAAATATTTATGTACAAGTTTGAAATATTAATGTATACATTGTTCCTTTGATAAATAGCTAATAGTAACTCTGTCTAAAGTGAGTAAATATGCTGTTAGAAAAATCCAATATTGAATTTGAGAAAGACAGAAACTCTGGTCCAGCTGTTTTTAGACTAACAAGAAGGTTTTGAGTTCTGAAAATTACAGGATGTTTTTATAGAACAGTGACTCCATATGTCAAACATTCAAGGGGATTTTGATTTCTCAGTTCATGATCCCTTTGAATATATTCTTACAGAGGCCCAGATGATGCTCTCACATCAAAAAACATTATAAAAAAGTAACATGTAGCCCATAGGTTACATTAATGTTCCACAATAGTAATAAAATGGAAAGTACTGAGGTAGTCCAGACCACCCTACAGAATATTGGTACCTTTTTAATGGCCAGCCTGTACCCTAGTACTGATGAAAGGCTCGAAACAACCTTGTAAGAGTAAAGATGCAGCCTTTTAGGATATAAAGTGATGGCTGAAAAAAGAAAATACATACAGGTAGGTCTGCAATGTTTAACTAAATACTGTACTAATGAACTCACTGCTTTCTCCATGTTTATCATCTGTGTAGATTATTGACTGGTTTGTTCAGATTTGTCTGGCTCTGCAGTATATTCATGAGAGGAATATTCTTCACAGAGATATAAAACCACAGGTAAACACTGACAAAACCTCAAGAAATAATTTGTCACCAAGCCAAATAATATAAAATAATAATTAGTTTTCACCTAATTATTATTTCTGTTGTCATTGTAGAATGTTTTTCTGACTGAGGATGGTTACATCAATCTTGGAGATTTTGGATGCTCAAAAGCATTGGAAAGGTAAGTAAATAAATACTTAATTACTTACATAGACTCATACATATATAGAAAAAACATACACTGTACATACATACATAGATATTTATTTCAGTCATACTTCCCTTTGTCTGTGATAACTAAACACATTTTAATTATAGTATTTCATAATATATTAAAGTTATGATCTGATTACTACCATAAAATAAGCTCCAATAAATTAGGTAGTATACTATATGTTTAAAATAGTTTGCATGCAATCTGGGCAATGGGCATACTACTATAGATTTCAACTACAGTAAAGGGAAGTATTTATATTGGAACACTTATTGGCAATTCTTGAAAGCTTACGATTTAAGGGGCTCAGTTGCCATACTGGACAGTTTAAGATACATTCTTAAGGCATGGATCCCCCAGCCTGACAATAACCAATTATTTCTTAGCTATACACATATGCAGAGAATACAGCAATTACAAAATAAAGAGAGAGAGGAGAATTCAAGCGTAGTTCAGGAAGACCACTTGCCCACTGCCCAGATTGCATGCATACTATTTTAAACATACAGTATAGTATATAAGCTTACCACATCAGGTATCACTCAGCTGATCAATTTCTCCACCTACTCTAAACAGCAACCCTATTTAAGACCATTCAACGCATGTTCTTCAGTCTTTTGCACAGACATCTGCACCCACCTCCACCCCTTTCACCTCCTGGCATCTCCATAATACAGCATTGGATTCTTAGATATGTATCAGTACTGAACCAACATTCGTAAACATTCAGTCCAATAAATGGGATTTTACACATGCTTTCTCTATTGTTAGCATGTTGGACAGACACAATGATTAGCATAGATAATACATCTCAGTCCATACCAAAGTCAGTCATTCTACTTCATTCAGGCAGATACAAACTCATAATGACTACATATGTTCTTATTATAATTATATAAAAACAGATGGCGCCAATGCTGATGGCTGCCTCCGTGGCGTGCTCCGCAGTTGTTTTTATGTTTTTGTTAGTTTGTCCTGTCTTTAGTTATATCCCTGCAATCACTTTCCCCAGAGACAAATTGCTGGACATTCGGAAGTACACACCACCCGATATTTCACCGGTTTTCGATTATTCTGATGTTTTGCTGGACATTGTAGTCGGGGGAGCAGCGGCGCTGATCAGATGCTTCAGGACGCGCAGACGAGGGAAGCGAGCAGCGCGCTCGTGAAGCTAAGGCAGCGCAGATTCAGGACGCCGTTGCCTAGCATCCATCTGGTGAACCTCCGCTCTCTACCCAACAAAACGGAAGATCTCCTTCTGCTCTCCCGGACAAATAAGGATTTTTCAAACTCTGCTGCTCTGTGTTTCACGGATACCTGGCTGAAAGACGCCATTCCGGACAGCGCATTGAGTCTCCCGTGCTTTCAGCTGTTTAGAGCAGATCGCGTCACAGAATCAACGGGAAAATCGCGTGGCGGCGGGACATGCTTTTACATCAATGAGAGGTGGTGTACAGATGTAACCGTGTTAAAGAAAATGTGCTGTTCAGATCTAGAAGTGTTCTTCATTAACTGTAAGCCTTTCTACTCGCCGTGGGAGTTTTGCTCGTTCATTCTCGTAAGTGTGTACATTCCACCGCAAGTGCACGGGAGCTCCGCTTTACAGAAACTTGCAGATCTGATCACAGACATAGAACAACAACACCCGGACTCTGTTTTAATCATTCTCGGGGACTTTAATAAAGCAAATCTCTCCCGTGAACTGCCAAAATACAGACAGCACATCACATGTCCCACCAGAGACAGTAATATATTGCATCACTGTTACACCACAATAAAGAAAGCATATCACTCTGTTCCACGAGGGGCTTTGGGGCTCTCTGACCACTGTATTCATCTTATACCGACCTACAGGCAGAAACTGAAATCAGCTAAACCTGTATTAAGGACTCTAAAAAGATGGACTAATGAAGCAGAGCAGGATTTAAAAGCTTGTTTTGACTTCACTGATTGGAGCATCTTTGAAGCTGCTGCCACCGATCTGGACGAGCTCACAGAGACTGTAACATCTTATATCAGTTTCTGTGAAGACATGTGCATTCCTACCAGGACTCATTTAACCTACAACAATGACAAACCATGGTTCACTGCAAAACTCAGACAGCTCCGTCAGGCCAAAGAAAATGCTCACAGGAAGGGGGACAATGTCTTGTATAAACAGGCTAAATACACACTGGAAAAGGAGATCAGAGCGGCAAAGAGAAATTATTCTGAAAAAATAAGGATTCATTTCTCTTCCAGTGACTCCGCATCAGTGTGGAAAAGTCTAAAAGAAATCACCAATTACAAGACACCATCCCCCAGCACTGCGGAGAATCAACAACTGGCAGACGATCTAAACGAGTTCTACTGCAGGTTTGAAAAAACACCCCACACCCGCCCTGAACACCTCTCCACACAACCATTCACACCTCCAGTAACCCCCCTCCCCCCCACACCTGCAATTCAGATCAGCGAAGATGAGGTGCACCAAGTCTCCCGGGAAGCAGAAAAGGAAAAAAGCACCAGGCTCAGATTGTGTTACACCAGCCTGTCTGAAATCCTGTGCTGACCAGCTGGCTCCCATCTTCACACAGATCTTCAACAGATCACTGGAGGTGTGCGAAGTCCCTTCATGCTTCAAATGCTCCACCATCATCCCCATCCCAAAGAAATCCAAAATTACATGACTTAATGACTACAGGCCTGTGGCTGTAACGTCTGTGGTCATGAAGTCTTTTGAAAAACTGATGCAGCCCAACTGAAGGACATCACTGGACCCTTGCTGCATCCCCTTCCGTTTGCCCACAGAGCAAACAGGTCTGTGGACGATGCAGTAAACATGGGACTGCATTATGTTCTGCAACATCTAGACAGACCAGGGACTTATGTGAGGATCCTGTTCGTGGACTTCAGCTCGGCCTTTAACACTATCATCCCAAACCTCCTCCTGCCCAAACTAACTCAGCTCTCCGTGCCCACCTCCGTCTGTCAGTGGATCAACAGCTTCCTGACAGACAGGCAGCAGCTAGTGAGGCTGGGAAAATACACGTCTAGCACCCGTATAACCAGCACTAGAGCTCCTCAGGGGTGTGTTCTCTCCACACTGCTCTTCTCCATGTACACCAACGACTGCACCTCTAAAGACCCCTCTGTCAAGCTCCTGAAGTTTGCAGACGACACCACACTCATCGGCCTCATTCAGGACGGTGACGAGTCTGCTTACAGACAGGAGGTCGAGCAGCTGGCTGTCTGGTGCAGTCTCAACAACCTGGAGCTCAACACGCTCAAAACTGTGGATATGACTGTGGACTTCAGGAGAAACCCCCCTGCTTTGTGCAGGGACAGCACTGTGACTGCAGTGGAGTCATTCAGGTTCCTCGGCACCACAATCTCTCAGGATCTGAAGTGGGACACTCACATAGACTCCATTGTTAAAAAGGCCCAGCAGAGGTTGTATAACCGTGGAACACACACTATTTATTCACACATACACTTATTTATCTAACACACATAATCAGTCTACATTTCAATTTGCACATAATATACCTGTACATACAACTGTTGATTTGTATATTTTTTTATTCCTTATTTTACTTGTTCTATTTTTTATTTATTTTTATTTTTCATTATCTGTGTTTTTTGTACTGTCGTTGTCATTCTGTTACACTGTGGAAGCTTCTGTCACGAAAACAAATTCCTTGTATGTGTAAACATACCTGGCAATAAAGCTCATTCTGATTCTGATATTGATTTTTATAACCACTACATTAGCACATCTGATCTCTTCTGGAAGCTGGTTCTAACGGTGGGTGGCATGAGTGATAAAATCAGACTCTTCTTTTATACATTTTTTACTAATTATGAATGCTGCTTTTCACCATGTCAGTGTTTCTGTTATTGAATTTTAAAGTAAGGTTTCTGTTATTTATTTATTATGTTTTCCTCTTTTGGCCAGTGTTTGGTACATCCCTAATCTTTTTGATGTTTTTTCAGTTTAGGTTTACATTAATTGTTCTTTTTCAGAGCTGATGCGTATGCAGAATCAGTAGTGGGTGCAGAGCTGTATGTCAGTCCAGAAGTTTTGAAAAGGAAATATACGTCCAAAAGGTTTGCTTTTTGTATGTTGATTGTGGAATTCTGATTGATTTACTTGTTAAAGTTGTTACAACGTGTTTGACAAGTTAGAATTTCCTTGATGAAAGACTTTATATGTAGGTTGATTATTTTAGTTGTGTAAAACAATGCAATTTACTTTATCATTTAAGTACAGCTATTTTATTTATTTATTTATTTATTTCATTGTTATCCGTATATTTATAGTGACATCTGGTCACTGGGATGGTTGCTCCATGATCTCTGCATGCTGGATGTGTGGGTGAGTATTTCTGTTTTTCCTTCTCCAAAAAAGCACTGTATTAAATCAAGCCCATGTAAAATACAAAAATATTACCGATGGTGTAACGGAAGCTAGCTGGTAAGAGCTGTGTGGGTAAATACATGATTAAAAAATATGGGTAAAACGCATCATAGTCAAATATAAATATAAGCACCCTGAAACAAAAGCTAAAACACCCTCAGATGATAATGTAATATAATATTATTCACTCAATTGCATTTTTGGGACTCTGCTCCGGAGAACGTGAAATGTTCCTTTTTACAGCGTGTTTTTGCAGCGGTGATATTAAGATATTTTGGATGAAATCCGAGAGCTCTCTGACCCTGAATAGACAGCAACGCAACTACCACATTCAAGGCCCAGAAATGTAGTAAGGACATCGTTAAAATAGCCCACGTGACAACAGTGGTTCAACCGTTATTTTATGAAGCTACGAGAATATTTTTTGTGCACAAAGAAAACAAAAATAACGACTTTTTTCAACAATTATTCTTTTCCATGTTAGCTGTTTTCCCATTAACATTTCAAATTGTATAAATGAACATAATGTATGCTACTGTAGTATTAAAAACATGATTTAACAAAAGGAACAACTGGTTAGTAAATTTATAAACTTGCATTAACCTAGATTTATAAAAGTTGAAAAAAAGTAGTTACTTGTTAGTTTGAGATACCTAATGCCTTAACTCGGTGGTTTTCAACTCTGGCCTTCGAGGTCCACTCACCTGCCAGTATCTTTCTAGTGATCCTGAAGACCTTGATTAGCTTGTTCAGGTGTGTTTGATTAGGGTTGGAGCTAAACTCTGCAGGAAAGTGGACCTTGAGGGCCAGAGTTAAGAACCCCTGCCATAAAATCATTAACAAATTAAACCTTATTTACAGTGTTAAATAAAGCTTGCTCAGTAGGATTTATCCAGATTTTTTATATTTTTTTATCCCACAGTCAGATGACATAGAGCGTCGTTTTCAACATATCAACAGTATGAGAGGAAACACCCCCCAAATCTCAGAGATATACTCAGAAGAACTACGAAAATTAATCCAAGAAATGCTCAGCTGTGACCCTAGACATAGACCTTCAGCTGATGAGATTTTAGCAAAACCATTCCTAAGAGATGCTGTAAACAGAAACAGGAGATTTCCAGAAGCACTGGAACGAAGGTTCATGATGTCCTTAAGGATCTTTGATGAGAACTACAATGAGCACTATGATAGATTTAAGGCCTTAGTTACAGAGTGGGGAAAAACAACAGATTCACTAGAGGAGGTTCATCGTAAATGCACAGCAGGCACTCTGGCAGGTTCAGTGATTGGAGCAGCAGGAGGAATCACTGCAGTGGTTGGTGCGATTTTAGCTCCTTTCACTTTTGGAGCATCTCTGATTGTTACAGGTGTTGGGATTGGAGTTGGTGTTGCAGGTGGTGTAACAGGTGCTGCGTCCAGTGTTACCAATACAGTCAAACAAAGAGCACTACGTGAGAATATTCAAAGAATTCATCAGAACTTTACAGATGTGACACCACTTCTCGAGTCACTGAATGCACTGAGAAGGGTACTGAGAGTAATCCAAAAGTTCAGGGATTTTGTCAGTGACTCCTCTGACAACGTGCAAATGTCAAGCAATGTAGACAGAACAAGACTAGTGTGTGCCACAGAACTCATGCATCTAGGTCTGCTTGCAAATGTTGGCAGAATTGCTGCTCAGACTGCCAGAGTAGGACGTGCTGCAGCAGAGGCAATAGTCGCAGTCAC
Organism: Sinocyclocheilus grahami; assembly: GCF_001515645.1. Classification (NCBI taxonomy): domain Eukaryota; kingdom Metazoa; phylum Chordata; class Actinopteri; order Cypriniformes; family Cyprinidae; genus Sinocyclocheilus; species Sinocyclocheilus grahami. The sequence goes on from NW_015507103.1 coordinate 168,682, forward strand.
AGGAGTGTTGAGTGGAATCCTAGTCATTGTTGACACCGCATTCATAGTGATGGATTCTGTAGACATTCACCAGATGAGACAGGGACCAGTAGATGATCCAGACAAGGTCAAGTCAAGTTTACTCAAGTCCATTGCTCAGATGAGGAAAACACATACAGATCTTTGCAATGTCTTAAAGGAAATTAAAGAAACAAGAGTGGAACTAACAGAATATATAGAAGTGGCCAGGGCTGAAAGAGATTTAGAGAGTTCAAGCATATACATATGATACAAGTCAGAGGCACACACAACATCCTACTGATTTGTCTGTGAGCTTTAGTGAAGAAAAATCGTTTTGCTGAAAATGAATTAAATGTCTATGTTGTACACAGTCAAACAACAGAAGACGTGCGATGTATGAGGTCAGACGTTTGCAATCATTCTATTTTGCAAATATCAGCTAATATATATTAAAGACTTTAGATATACTTGGTGCACTCTGGTGGAATAGTCCTGTCTTCTAAATCACTAATTGTTGAAGTTATTGCATCACCGCAGCTGAGAGTGCAAAGAGGTGTTTCAAAGATGGCCACTGAGTGAAATGACTTGCCTTAAAGGGACTTTGCTATGTATCTATTATACATAAGACAATGGGTCTCATTCATTAGTGATTACATAGATCATTCCTATTCATACAAAGGAGAACTAAAAAAAAAGATTTACAGTATGTGGGTACATAAATTTGTTCTTAATGTTTTAATGTTAATGAATTTTGAATAAAACACACTCAAACCCTCTCGATATCACAGCCTTTCATCAATTTCATCAGCCTTTCAGTAAACATATATGCTCTCTAAATATCTTAATGTTTATAAGGCTTTTTTTACACATGTGTATTTTTTATTTTTATTTATTTTTTAATTTAGAAAACAAATATTCACTACTAAAGTTAGTGATTAATCATGATTTGTTTGTGAAAACCTTTGTACTCAGATTTTACACAAATAATAAAAAATTGCATGTTTGTTTATGGATAGCTTTTATGGATTACTGTTAGAAAATACATTTTGGGTGTGATTTACTTTTTTATTTATGGGTATACAAACAAAAGCTAAACCTGAATCTGAAGTATTCCAAATTAATACTGTACTCTCATTTTCTGATATAAACTGAAGATGCAATTTTCCTCTTACTTCAGATTGCTGTCTAACTACATTTCTGAAAATGATTATTCCTGTATTAATTCACTGCATTCCTGATTGTTCTTGCATAATCATGACACAATGAGCATAATTTACAAATAATTTGCCATATTTTGTTTGTTTGTTTCACTTGATCAAAGTATTCATGTAAAATGTGTCTATAATAAACATGAAACACATTAAAGAAAAAAAGGAGTCTAGTGTTCTTGCAAATGAATGAATTGGAATCAATCAACAGTTGCCCTCGCACACCTGCAGGTGATCGATAGGTGCGTATGGCAAACGACCAAAAACAAGTCAAACATGAAAGCAAAAATGAATAAATTCATCCAGGGTGCTACTTATTCTAAAATGTTGTGAAGTAGAGAGTAAATGCAGCTAATATCGTTGATACTCAGCAAAACTACAGAATATCCAAAAAGATACTCAAGTACAGTAACTAATTACATTTACTCAAACACCTCTGTGATTAGCGTGTTCCCATTACCCTTCAAATTGTGCAAATTGAAATTGCGAATTGAAAATATGCCAAATGGAAACGCGTCAATTTCGCAAAAACGCCCATATATCGCAAAAAAGTTTTCACACTCGCATGAGGTGTTTTTTCAGGCAATGCGAAAAAAGGAATAATTTGCAAAACTGCAATGGAAACGGCTTTTTCGCATTTACAGGTCACATGGTATATGTAAAAATTCATATGATCATTCTTCAATGTACTATAACATCTCGGTTACGTATGTAACCTTGGTTCCCTGAATAGGGGAACGAGATGCTGCGATGACGTCATTGCTTTGGGAACACCTCCAGTGTGACGAATGTCTGAAGCCCTTATACCATCACGCCAATTTATTGGCCAATAGCGCTTGGCACCGTCCCAAGCATACGTCACGTATGCTCATATATGCATGCTGCGCGCTATTTCATCAGATTTTACACTATGACGAAGGAAGCGCTTGCAAGGTACGGAACGACCCAGCATCGCAGCATCTCGTTCCCCTATTCAGGGAACCAAGGTTACATACGTAACCAAGATGTTCCCTCTCATAGGCTCACTTCGATGCTGCGATGACGTCATCGCTTTGGGAACGCTATACCATAACGCCTGACGTACCTTAGATAGCTGGAAGACCAAGGAAAGTGTCTGCTCAAGCGGATAAGACCCGGGAGCCAGGAGCCATCCTCACGTCTAGACTATAGAACTTGATGAAGGTGCTAGGAGAGGACTAACCTGCCACAGCACAGACATCTCCCATCAAAGGCCCTTTAAAAAGAACCTGAGAAGAAGCCATTGCTCTCGTAGAGTGAGCACGCACCTCCAGAGGCGAAGTCAAACCACGCACCTCATAGGCTAGAGGTATAGTCACTATCTGACCCCACATAGCAGGGGAGAAAGCCTCCCGCCACTTGCTGAAAGCAAAATGAAGTCAAAGCAGCCCTAGGATTAACTAGGCCTAGGAAGCAGTAAGACTTAACCAGCCTCGGGGCAATGTCCATACAAGAGGAGCTGACAGAGCCTGCAGATCCTCAGTCCTCAGATTTGGTCCACTTAAGGGCATACAGCATCTCGTGGAGGGAACTCTAGAATTAAGAATAGTGGCGGTAATCTCGGTCAAGAGACCGGAACACATTTCAACTCTGCTCAGGGGTCACACCCATTAGTTCCAAAAATCCTGATGGGGATGTCCAAATCATGCCCTGAACCCGAGTCAGCAGGTCGTGTCCGAGGGGAACCTCCCAAGAGGGCCAGCTAACAAGACTGACCAATTCTGAGAACCACGTATGAGAGGACCAAAACGGCACCACCAACAACAGATGTTCACTCTGACCAACCTTACACTGAACAGAATCGTTTGGAAGCAAACGGGTCGACTGGAAGGCATAAGACTGTTCCTGGCCATTCTTGGGCTAGAGCATCCCCACCCAGAGGAGACAAGGAAACCAGAGCGGGCAATGCGCATGCTCTATTTTTTTTCTTTTTAGCAAACAAATACACTTCCGCTCTGCCATATGAGACTCACCACCTGAGGGTGCAATCTCCATTCTCTAGCCTCCAACTCAGTCTCAAGAGTAAGTCCACTCCTGAGTTCAGGTGACCCAGGACATGAACTGCTCTGATCGACAGGAACCTGGTCTGCGTCCAAAGAAGAACATCTCACCAATTTGCACAGGGGGGCGAGAGCGTAATCCTCTCTGACAATCCATGTATGGGACCACAGCCGTGTTATCAGTCCTTGACCTAATGTGACAACCACTCAATTGGGTAAGAACCGTTGGGGTGCCAGAAAACGCTGCTCCAAACGGTTTGTGTGACTGAGCTAATATCAGCCAATCGTCTAGGTAATGAAAGAATACAGTATTGGCAAGCTTTATTCCAATAGCAAACCTGAGGAACTTCCTGTGTCTCTTGATGATCTGGATGCAGAAGTACGCATCCTAGTGGACACAAACCAATCTCGGGTTCAGATAGAGGCAGGATGAACTTCTGCGTCAGCATCTTGAAATTGCTTACTCCAAGCACAAGGTTAGGTGACGCAAATCCAATCAACCCATAGAAGCTGAATGGTGTAATAATACAAGAGCCTGATCCTCCCTATGAGGATACATGAGTTGCGGGAAAAATCTCTGAAACCGGAACGGATACTAAAATCAGGCATGCCAGCACCAACCACAGAGTGGGGACTTGGATGTCAATATAGACCCTGCACAATGGCTTTAGGGCTATCCTCTCGATCTCCAAAGCTAAGGCACGAAGAACGGTCAAAATCAGTCCGAACGCAACAAGTGGGCGGAACAGCTGATAGAGAGGCAAACACTTGTAGGTTGCCCACATTCATACACTGTTCTTTTCAGCTCCGCTGTTGCATTGAGTTGGAACGGAGCAATTAGTCATGCAAACCACTGCTTGGTAGCATGAAGCACCCATCATCTCTAGTGCACAATAATGTTTTATGCTGCAGTCACATAATGCAGCCAGTCATGTGAAGCGAGTGTTGGTAGCAAAAG
>NW_015507103.1:173098-174216 GCF_001515645.1 Sinocyclocheilus grahami
CCACTTCCGCTCGGCCAAACCTCTGCCATATGAGACTCACCACCTGAGGGTGCAATCTCCATTCTCCAGCCTCCAACTCCGTCTCAAGAGTAAGTCCACTCCTGAGTTCAGGTGACCCAGGACATGAACTGCTCTGATCGACAGGAACCTGGTCTGCATCCAAAGAAGAACATCTCACCAACCTGTACAGGGGGCGAGAGCGTAATCCTCTCTGACAATCCATGTATGGGACCACAGCCGTGTCATCAGTCCTTGACCTAATGTGACAACCACTCAATTGGGTAAGAACTGTTGGTGTGCCAGAAGAACGCTGCTCCAAACAGTTTGTGTGATTGAGCTAATATCAACCAATCGTCAAGGTAATGAAAGAATACAGTATTGGTAAGCTTTATTCCAAAAGCAAACCTGAGGAACCTCCTGTGTCTCTTTACGATCTGGATGCAGAAGTACGCATCCTAGATCGATGGTCACAAACCAATCTCGGGTTCAGATAGAGACAGGATGAACTTCTGCGTCAGCATCTTGAAATTGCTTACTCCAAGCACAAGGTTAGGTGATACAAATCCAATCAACCCATAGAAGCTGAATGGTGTAACCTGATCTTCCCTATGAGGTCCCGAGACACCTGAGTTGCAGGAAAAACCTCTGAAACAGGAACGGATACTAAAATCAGGCATGCCAGCACCAATCACAGAGTGGGGACTTGGATGTCAATATAGACCCTGCACCAATGGCTTTAGGGCTATCCTCTCGATCTCCAAAGCTAAGGCACAAAGAACGGTCAAAATCAGTCCGAACTCAACAAGCGGTGGAACAGCTGATAGAGAGGCAAACACTTGTAGGTTGCCCACGTTCATACACAGTTCCAACTCAATTAAACAGCGGAGCTGAAAAGAACAGATTAATCAGTCATGCAAACCCCTGCTTGGTAGCATGAAGCACCCAGCATCTCTAGTGCACAATAATGTTTTATGCTGCAGTCATAATGCAGCCAGTCATGTGAAGCGAGTGTTGGTAGCAGAAGCGCCGCATCAATCACATGCAGTAGGCTGACCATGGTGAGCATTAATAGTTTGCCATAAGAGATACTCTTACACGTGAACTCATTCACACAGTAG
>NW_015507103.1:182602-201431 GCF_001515645.1 Sinocyclocheilus grahami
AGCGCCAAAAACCATAGCGCACGGCAAATGTCCGTGCTTAAAAACCAAAATCAATGTACGTGCCTTAATTAATGTAGTGCAGGAGTAGAGACAGGAAAAACCCTGCTCACTCTGCAGCCTGAGTCACTATGGCATTAGGTGTAAAACAGCCTGCCATAGGAATTTACTCTAGATATGTGAGCGTGCCCACTGATTTGTTCCAGCTCCAAGCATCAGCAGAGCTGAAAGAAAAATGAACAGCCGGGCAGATTAAGGCTTGGTAGCATGAAGCGCCAAGACCATAATGTATGACAAACACCTGCTGCAGGACTCCTAGAGTCTGTGCCTAAAAGCAGTACATGAAATAAGAGCTGGAAGCGTACGCACCAATTCAATGCACGTGCTTGCATTAGTGCAGCGCAGAAGTAGAGAGAGAGAGAGATATGAAAACCGGTCTGCTCAACTCTACAGAGTCACTATGGCATTAGGTGTAAAACAGCTTGCCATAGGAGTTTACTCTAGATATGCGAGCGTGCCCAGGGATTTGTTTCAGCTCAAAGCATCAGCGGAGCTGAAAGAAAAATTAACAGCCGGGCAGATTAAGGCTTGGTAGCATGAAGCGCCAAGACCATAATGTATGACAAACACCTGCTGCAGGACTCCTAGAGTCTGTGCCTAAAAGCAGTACATGAAATAAGAGCTGGAAGCGTACGCACCAATTCAATGCACGTGCTTGCATTAGTGCAGCGCAGAAGTAGAGAGAGAGAGAGATATGAAAACCGGTCTGCTCAACTCTACAACCTGACCATATAGCATTAAATGTTAAAACAGCTTGCTACTTAATGTTTCAGCTCAACGCAGCAGCAGAGCTGAAAGAAATATTATATTACTCGGGCAGACCAACGCTCTGTAGCATGAAGCGCCAAGACCATGGTGCACGACAAAATATCTGCTGCAGTACTCCTTAGAGTCTGCGTCTAAAAAGTACACGAACAAGAGTTGGACGCTTAAGCGACAAATCAAATGAACGTGACTGCGTCAGTGCAGCGCAGCAGGTAACGTTAGAGAGGGGGGGGGACCGCCAGCTCACTGTTATAGCTTGCTATAAGAAAACTCTGAAACACGTGAGCTCTTCCACTTGTTTCAGCTCGACGCAGCAACGGAGCTGAGATAAGTAGTTGGGCAACTAATGCTTGGTAGCTCGAAGCGCCAAATCATAGTGCACAACAAACATCTGCTGCAGGACTCCTCAGTGTCTGCATCTAAAAAGAGTACACGAACAAAGAGTTGGAAGCATAAGCGCCAAATCAAATGAACGTGTCTGCATTAGTGCAGCGCAGCAGTAGAGAGAGAGAGAGTGGGAAAAACCGCCTGCTCACTGTTATAGCATGTTATAAGAAATACAATAAGCTCTTCCACTTATTTGTTTCAGCTCAATGCAGCATCGGAGCTGAAAGAAATAGTAATTAGTCGGGCAAACTAATGTTTGGTAGCTCGAAGCACCAAAAACCATAGTGCACGACTTGACGTCCTAAAAATCAGTCCCTCTCATGTTGTTTAATAAACTTGAGAAACACTTGATCCAGGGAGGGAGTAGAGCAACGGGGATTTTATATCAGTAAGCTCGCCCCTTAACCCATAGCTTATTTCTACAGCTTGTGTCACCTGCGAGCTCGAGCCCAAGGCTGCTGTAGAGTATACATCATCTAATCCGCAGCTGAAAGAATCGATTACAAGCTTCCGGAGCGGGAATTAGATTTGACTAACCACCTGACTCACGAGGCGCTCTTCTGATGAACGCACGTGGTCTGGGGAAGAGAGCCAGAGAGAAGGGGATTAATTCCGTTCTCTCACTCTCTGTACACTCGGGCTCATGCCCGTCACCCCAAGCATCGAGCTCGTGCGGCGCCTCGGCAACCGCAGAACTGGAACAGCGGGGGTTGAACGAACATCTCTCCTTCCTCAGAAAGAGAGCGAGCCCAGAGCGCAACTTACTCACAAACACAGATATCACGGATACAAAAATAGATAAAGGCCGCAAAGCGGTCTTCCTACCTGTTTCCTCGTGAGTCTGTGTGACATGCATCCATACATATCGGAAACTCATTGTGTCCGCCTTAGAGGAGTAAACTGCTCTATATAAATAGATGGCTTAGAACACAAGAAACTCTTTCCGACGGGCAACAGATGATTAGCTTCCTGAAGGAATTAAAATCCGATTAAATAGCGCACAGCACGCATATATGAGCATACGTGACGTATGCTTGGGGCGGTGCTAAGCGCGATTGGCCAATAAATTGGCATGATGGTATAAGGGCTTCAGACATTCGTCACACCGGAGGTGTTCCCAAAGCGATGACGTCATCGCAGCATTGAAGTGAGCCTATGAGAGGGAACCTCCAAGAAACACTTCATAAAGCTCCAATATAAGGGGCTTTCCCTACTATTAATGCTTAGACAATTTACACTGCACACATCTGTGGTGCAGTGTGGCTCTGATACGGTCACTGAAGCTGATTGCGGCCACTGAATACTTGTGTTTATGTTTTTATACAGTCTGTGGTTTATTCCAGCCGTTATTTGTTGCATTATCATAATTTTTCTGTAACTCTGACTACATGTACTAAAAAAATTGAGAAATAATATTTCATAAAAACCTTTAAAATTGCCAGAGAAGTAAGGTAACACCAGTGACAAAAAAATGGTACATGTGGTCTTTAAATAAATGCACAAAAAATATAAAAAATCATTAAGCTGTCATATATCTGTATTCATAAAGTCAAAAGATGATATAATAATGTGGTCTAAGTTTAAATGTTGAAAAAAGAAATACATTTTAAGACATCTTGCCATACCAAAAGTGGACATTTCTGTAGAATGACCCAATACATTTTTATCGACATTTATAAAATATCGCCTAAGTTTTGCGCAAATCTGTAACGTTTCCATTACAGATTTGCGCAAAACTTTGGCGATATTTTATAATATTATATATATAAGATTATAGTACATTGAAGAATGATCATATGAAGGCTACGCCATGTGACCTGTAAATGCGAAAAAGCCGTTTCCATTGCAGTTTTGCAAATTATTCCTTTTTCGCATTGCCTGAAAAACCACCTCATGCGAGCGTGAAAACTTTTTTGCGATATATGGGCGTTTTTGCGAAATTGATGCGTCTCCATTAGGAGTATTTTCAATTCGCAATTTCAATTTGCGCAATTTGAAGGGTAATGGAAACGCGCCTCTTAAGAATTGGAATTTTCGAATCTTGCCGATAGTCGACTGATATCATATGTTTGGGGGCGGGGCAAAATACATTAACAAGAGTCAAGTCAGACTGGACAGTCATAATTACATGAACACACAGGGGAATATGTGTAACGGACGCCTCGCAGATACCAACAGTGTAAATAATGTTTTATATTTTGATTAGAAGATAGTTAACATTAAACGTCAGCGAAACCCTAAGAATTCACAACATTTTTTTTTTACATTAGTGCTCTCATTATAACGTTAGGCCATGTATATGACTGTAGTTACAGTTAGTTATAGTTGGACATATGTTATTAATGTTCTGCATTTCTGTTTTGAGCTGCGCGCTGAAGATGACCAATAGAATGAAGTATTTGATAGCAGGATTTTAATCAGTGGGATTTAACTCATCATTTATATCATATAGAATACGCTTCGTTACTTATTCAACATAACGTTAATATTACGACTAATGGGCTATCTGCACAAAATGCTCCGAATGCACATGAACGTGTCTGCGCGGCTCTGGATGAACTCCTTTTGTGGACGCGTTCTTCACGCAACAACGAGCAGAAACACAGCAACTAAACTCAAAATTCACAGCGTTTTATTATAATAGTGTTCTCATTATAATGTTATGTGTATGACAGTCCCAGTCATAGTTATTACTATTCTGCATTGTCGTTTGTACTGCTCGCGCTGCGCGCTGAAGAGATAATCACCATACAAACGCTTTACTGCAGCGCAACTCAACCAAATAATATATAAACTGACTGAAATGTTTTGAAATCACTTGTACCCTACCTGATCGAAAAAATCCAGTATTTCACTCTGCCTGTGTCAATTTGAGTCTTGTTAAAGTTTTAAATCCATGCCGCCAAGATGCTTCTCTGTTGGTCACGGACTATAGAAAGTGAAATGTAAAGGGGTCGTATGATGTTGCTAAAAATAACATAATTTTGTATATTTGGTGTAATGAAATGTGTTTATGTGGTTTAAAGTAAAAAAACACATTATTTTCCACATACTGTACATTATTGTTTCTCGTCTATGCCCCGCCTTTCTGAAACGCGTCGATTTTTACAAAGCTCATCGGTCTGAAAAGCGAGGTGTGCTGTGATTGGACAGCTATCCAGTGCGTTGTGATTGGCTGAATACCTCAAGCGTGAGACGGAAATGTTACGCCCCTCACCATACTGTGATGCCCTGTCAGGCCGGAGCGACGAGACAAAAACATTAAACCCATTACAAACGAGGCATTTGTTGCATCCAGTGGGGACATAATTACTGATTATAATGACTTATACTGTCTTTTTACGTGTTGCGTTGCATCGCGCCGCGTAAACATAAAACCATGTCTGCATTTGTGATCGGAGAAATGACAAACAACAAGCGCTGCTCTACACTGCCCAAAACTCGTGTTTGAGTCGTCAGTGGCAAATCCTTTAAATATAAAAAACGTACTTACAGTCTGTGAGTCAGAACAGCCGGCATTGTAGTCTACTCTCCCAGGATCAGGAAACAGTCCTCCATAAAATGTGCTGCACACATCTGAATATTTGGGTTGAAGTGTTCTGGAACAGTGTTGTAAATACAACTTAACACTGATTTCTAGTCGTGTCCTCTTTTGGAAGACCAAACAAAGTAGTTTCACTTTCACAATGAAATAGAGCGTTACACACGGCGGCCTTGAATGAGCGACAGCCGGCGGATTCGACGAAGGAGCGTCCGGAGGGCTTGCGGCAGCCACATGTGACGACCCCAGGCTGGACTCCGCTTCGTCCACGGTGAAAGCCGATCCGGCGATCCACAGCGCGAAGTTGACGACCAGCACAGATCAGCACTAGGCATGACGAAGTGGATTATCGGCCTCTTTTGGAAGACCAAACAAAGTAGTTTCGCTTTCACAACGAAACACGCAGCATCTTCACGACATGGCGGCAGCAACAACAATACTACAGCGAGAATCAAAGTTACGCCGCCTTTCTTTGCGTGAACATTTGGGCGGCGTTATGCAAATCTTCCCACATCGTGACGTAGATATGTGGGGGCGTGTTAGAATGAGCCGTTTTAGGTAGGCGTGGTTGACGCTTAACTTTTATAAAGAATATCTCTTTGGATTTGAGACTTTAGTCTTTGCAACTTTACAGATCTTCTTTATGCACCAAGAGCTTGTAACACTCCAAAGAGAAAGGAAAAATTGAAATCGCATCATATGACCCCTTTAAATCTATACAGGTGGTTGGATTTATACACACACATTAAAATATTTATTTGAAGCTTCTTTCTTTTCAGATTCTTATTTACAGGATTATAGGCTGTATATTAATTTATTGGAAGAAAACCAGTAGTTCTGTGAAATTAGACATTTGAGCAGCATCCCCATATATCCAAAATGGCATGATCATAACACCCCACGAATATTCGACTGTGAGATTGGTAGTCGAATCAGGCTCCTCCTATCAAAGCATTGAATCGTTTACTATTCGGGGTTACCCTTATATATCCTCTGATATGAAGTTGTATAACTTATAGAAATCTGTATCATACATTTAGTGTGTTAGTCCAAAGGAAATGTGACTACTTATAATATGCTGGAAAACCTGCATCTGTTACTGTGTTTCAAACAGCAAAAATGTGATGCACAACTCATTCTGAAGTTCAACCACATGCTAATTAATAATATTAATAATAATAATAATAATAATAATAATAATGAGACACGCATCTTGAGATCAAACTGTCTGGACAGAGAAAACAACTCTTATGAAAAAGAAGTTTATTCAAGTGTGCTATTAGTATACTTCTTTTAAACTAAAAATAGGAAAGTATACGTTCAGTCTACTACTTATTTACTTCTCAGAAATATACTTGAAATGACAATTAAGTACACTTGACTTATACTTAGAAAAAGTTTAAATATATTTGAGCTATACTTGTGCTCTGGGAATCCATGGTTTCGTTGTTATACTGTAGGGGGCGCTATTACACATTTTCTGTACAGAAACAAGCCAAGAAGAAACCGAAACAACAGATGCTTCCACATGTAATGTAACACGATCATCCAATAGGGACTGGCTGCAGACATACTGGGCGAGTGGAGCTCTACTCAAGAGCGGAAATATCTCACCTCCACTAGTGACCCGTCCGCCATGTTGGTCAGGGCAAGACTGCCTTAAAAACAAATAGAGGTAAATGGGGGAGCTGCATTTTTTTTTTCTAGATAAAAACACGATAACGTTTACATTTATCAGCCGATTTCATTGGTTTGTGATCTACATGGAATTAAAAATAACGCTGTCTCCAGTTATTTAGTTAGGCTTGGAAAATTAGAAATTTTCGTTAGAAATTGTAAAAGCTTACACTTGTCACACTTGTCAAGTTTGTTGATTTGGCAAATTTTTTTTCTGGTAACAATTAATGTAGTATAATCTAATTTACATTAAATATTTTTTTTTCTTTGTGGTAATAGCTTTCTCTGTCTTCAACCCCAACATTTTAGCTTTTCTTGTGCTTCAGGTCAGAACATAGCTCATTCCCATTGAAATACTGGAAACAAATCGAAATAATACATCTTTAAGTTCTAATAATTGACCATCATTGATAAAATGGAATAAAATCAGTAAATACAAATCAAAAATTGACACTGGTAGTCTGCTTTCTATATTTTCATAGCAGGATACAGATATAAACTCCACATCAAACAATAAGAAATGTAACTGATAATCCTTCATGGATCCAGTAAGAGTTACAGTGGTAAAACATTATGCACTAATACAGTGCAGTGTAATAGAGTAAAAATAGTAAAAGTGTTATGTGATATTTAAAAAGTATGTGTAGTACAAATTGTACTAAAGTGATAATAAAATAGTGAGTACAACAGTACAATAACATGTAAGTGATATAATAACAGGTTTCAGTTCTTGCTGTCTCTGAGAATAGTTTTTTTTTTGAGAATTTTTTTTTTAGTTGTGTAGTTCAAAACCTGACTAATAAGGATTAATTCTCAGCTGGTTCCCTCAAGGTTTACCAATGGGTTTTTATAATGGGGTTTTACAAATAATGGATAAAATAAGGTATGTGATAAAAATAACTTGACAATACTTTTGCTCTACCATGCAAATTACACACACTCATGCAGAAAACGCAAATTTTCAAGCCGTTAACAAAAAAATAAACAAATGCTCCTATCTTGATCACTAATATATAAGCATATTTTTTTCTCTGCATCTCTATTTCATATGAAATAATAGGAACATTCTATCCAAACATGAATCTCTTTTTTTAAGAACTGGTTTGACAACAATATTAAATGGGTTAGTCAGTTCCCTTTCATGGGAACTTCGAACTGGTCCTCTAGGGGTCGCTATGGGGAACGCCTCGTCGTGACCCGTGTCTGAAGCATACATTGAAAAAAACACCAACGAGGCAACAGCCATGACGTCACTACCGGTGCGACTATAGTATAAATAGGCGCCGGGAGAACACATCATTCTCTTCTTCGTCTTCATTGACTGTTCTGTTTGAAGCGTGCATTTCCAAGGAAAAAGTAAGAGCTATCTCTATTCATTATGGCGAGCACTATTTGACACCAGATGACACACACGATCTAATGCTGTGTGCAATCAGTGCTATGGCTCATGGGATATGATGACATGCAACAGTAGGTGTAGTGCGAGAGTCAATGTAATGGAAAGGGTGACCTCTGGTGGTGATTGAACGGAAGTCCATGGACAGGATTCGTGACACGCATGTTCATTTTTAAAAATATGTAATGTGACGTTAAGCTGGATGTTTTTTTAAATCAATTTATTTACACTTTTATGTACTCCTCAGTCTCTTCTGTGTCTTCCACGGTGGGTATTACTGTTCTACAGGATGTGCAACCGAACAAGGCACGCTGGAAACAGTCACCCAGTACAGTCCAGCTGAATCGGGTAAGGTGTTTTTTTTTTTTTTTGTTAATTTTGTTTTGTTTTTTAAATTACTGTTAGTTTTTTTTTTAAAATAGTTTTAAGACTAACAAAAAAAGACACATTGTAGTACTTTGCTGTTATTTTCATAGCTAAACCATGCCTTAATGGAGACGGGACCAGCCGATGAATTTTTGGCATCTGTTGGAACTACAGTCCTCACCAGGATGGATTTCCTTACTTTAGGGCACCAACCTGATGTAGAAGCAACAGTGAGATGCGGCAAACATAATATATTTTTACCCTTTAACCCATGCAGTACAGTATAGTACTATGTGCCCTTTTATGTCCTTAAATTTTCACAGATTGTTAATGCATTTCTTTGAATGTTAACAGATTTTGAATGCCTGTCTTTCTGTTGTGAAGGATACTGCTGAACTTCAGGTAATACAAAGACTTCCCTTGATCAAATATTCTGTATGCACGATGTGTGGAAAAAATGGGAATGTGGTTCCTTACTTAACTGTAGCACTTTTACTTAACAGGGCATAATGGTCCATGTCTTTAATTCTATAATAGACAGAGACTTGGTTGCCACCCTTCTGCGCAGACCCAATGTGCAATGTTCCTGTGAGTATCATTGTATTGTGACTGAGGCAGTATGAAGCCATTTTAAAAATATATATATTCTAAATAACTTATCTATTTATAAATGTCTAAATTGATTTCATATTTACTTTTTTTCTTAGGAAAATCTAGCAAATGTTATGTTGTTTTATGATATGTTGTTTTAATAAGATAATTGTCATTTTAACATCAACTCGTTATTACGAGAAAAGATGTCGTTTATACAACATAATCGAGTGGACAAAATAAATGTTTGTGGCAGCAATGCGCTACCGTACGTTTTAACTATAAAGTGCAAATAATTTCATTACATATATCAGATCAAACTCTCTTCATAAGCTCTTTATATTTTAAACATTTGAAGGTCAGACGCGGAACGAAAACAACTCAGAAAAAAGAGGAGACTAGAAAGAGCAGGTATGGGTTCTACTTTTATTCTTGTACAGCACAATTAACAGGGTTTTGACATCGACGCTACTCTTATTACTCTCCAATTTAGAGGCAATGGAAGCCCCCCCACCTCTTGATTACTTGACCACGGTAAGCACAGTATAAAATCCTATCAATCTATCAGTTTCCTTTCTTAATATGTCTTATCTACAGTCACATTTTAGACTGACTGTTGGTTATTTTGGACAGATGCCACTGGAGATCCTCGGGCAGATCCTGTTGAGAGTGGTCTCAGACGACGGAGACATGGCCTTTATGAGACTTTCTCTCACGTGCAAGCTTAGGAACATTGTCAGTGAGACAAAATTCAAAGAAGAGCCACTTCATGCGGCTAGTCAGTAAGTTCTTTAACTCTGTGTAGTGAGTACTGTAAAAAGTATTTGAGTGTCTGTCTGTCTGTTTCCTCTCATCTATCTGTCTGTTTTTTGTTTTTTTCTGGTAGACTGTATTGCCCTCAACTGTAAAACTTTCCCATAAAAAAAAAAAAAAACTTTCAGGCTATGCTTTCTCAAGCCAAACCAACCTAAATTTTGACTTGACAAACTTTTTAAATTTAGCTTTTTTTAATTTGACTTTTCAGTCCGAGTTAAACCTCTTTTTTGGCTCATTTTATCAGTAAAGGAAAACATGCCTAATAATTAATAATTCTGCACACCTGAATGTAAGGAGTTTTTCACTTCCGGCCTTCATGGACAATTATATATCACTTATAAATGATTAAATACTAAATCAATAGTAGTTAAGATTTATGTGGTCTGGAATTGGTAAAAAAGTGCTTTAAAAAAAAAAGACTAGAAAATCAACTTGCCTAATAATTATGCACACCGTATAGTTGATGGTAATGTTAATTATAAATTAAATCTCTTAGGTAATGTTACAATTACCGTACGTTTTAACTATAAAGTGCAAATAATTTCATTACATATATCAGATCAAACTCTCTTCATAAGCTCTTTATATTTTAAACATTTGAAGGTCAGACGCGGAACGAAAACAACTCAGAAAAAAGAGGAGACTAGAAAGAGCAGGTATGGGTTCTACTTTTATTCTTGTACAGCACAATTAACAGGGTTTTGACATCGACGCTACTCTTATTACTCTCCAATTTAGAGGCAATGGAAGCCCCCCCACCTCTTGATTACTTGACCACGGTAAGCACAGTATAAAATCCTATCAATCTATCAGTTTCCTTTCTTAATATGTCTTATCTACAGTCACATTTTAGACTGACTGTTGGTTATTTTGGACAGATGCCACTGGAGATCCTCGGGCAGATCCTGTTGAGAGTGGTCTCAGACGACGGAGACATGGCCTTTATGAGACTTTCTCTCACGTGCAAGCTTAGGAACATTGTCAGTGAGACAAAATTCAAAGAAGAGCCACTTCATGCGGCTAGTCAGTAAGTTCTTTAACTCTGTGTAGTGAGTACTGTAAAAAGTATTTGAGTGTCTGTCTGTCTGTTTCCTCTCATCTATCTGTCTGTTTTTTGTTTTTTTCTGGTAGACTGTATTGCCCTCAACTGTAAAACTTTCCCATAAAAAAAAAAAAAAACTTTCAGGCTATGCTTTCTCAAGCCAAACCAACCTAAATTTTGACTTGACAAACTTTTTAAATTTAGCTTTTTTTAATTTGACTTTTCAGTCCGAGTTAAACCTCTTTTTTGGCTCATTTTATCAGTAAAGGAAAACATGCCTAATAATTAATAATTCTGCACACCTGAATGTAAGGAGTTTTTCACTTCCGGCCTTCATGGACAATTATATATCACTTATAAATGATTAAATACTAAATCAATAGTAGTTAAGATTTATGTGGTCTGGAATTGGTAAAAAAGTGCTTTAAAAAAAAAAGACTAGAAAATCAACTTGCCTAATAATTATGCACACCGTATAGTTGATGGTAATGTTAATTATAAATTAAATCTCTTAGGTAATGTTACAATATACACAGTGAAGTATAGTGCAACAGAATGTTCATAAAGTGTAAATAAAATACTACACAGATATTACAGAATAAACTCTGTAATTCCGTATAATTTTACCTCAGATGATACATGACTAAAATCCTAGATATGTGCTGTACTTCATTTTACTTTTTTTCACCTTAGCGTTTTTTTATGTACTTCTACATTTTATTAGAGTATTCTGTTAAGTTCGCGCATGCGTTTTTAAAGGAGGGCAGAGCAAATAAGACGCTGAAAGAAGGTCTTGCTTTAACTTCAATCGGGTCGATTTACGCCATGTTTATTTCGTTTGACGAAAATTGTTTAAAACGGAGTTGTATGGATTAGTTATCGTCGCTGTAAAGCACAGTTTCACCGTTTCAACACATAAAGTTTGAGTTCATAGCGTTGTTCACGAGGAGGCAAAAAACACAAGACTGCAACAAGGTTGGGCTTATTCATTGACTGAGTTTATTAATACACAGTTTGCATTATTAAGTTGTATTTGGACCTGTAAGGGTAATTTAGTAGTGATGCATGGAGATAATGCTTGCGATCCAAACGAAACTGAAACTAAACAGACTGGGGCGAAACAAAGCTTACTGATATTAATTAGACTTCATTTGAATTAACTAAACAACTTGTAAATAGTGTAATATGTGTTAAAAATGTCACACTTGTTATTTTAGATGGTATTACCAGCATAACCTCTGGTTAAGCCAGTGGTGTAGTTAATTTCTGGGTCAATGGCTGGACAGATTCCCCATCAGACACCAGACTAGAAATAACCAGCTCATATCAGACATATCCTCAACACATTATGATATGCTTGAGTCTAATGATTAAATGGTTTCTTATGCCTATAAGGGCAATTTTAATTTTACAGTGCTTAAAGAAAATAAATAGTCAACTTGCCATAATTAATTCACTTTCACTTTAACTCTTCACAATACATTTTAAATGCACCATTATGAAAACGAAAGATGGCAGATTCTTAAGCTTCTCCGAATTTTACAAGTTCTACTTTTTTCTTTATAGTATTGAGCTATACAGCTTCTCAGCCTCCGAACAAATACAGGTAAACACATTTTGCCCATTTAATACCAACGGCTAAGTGTCTGAAATTCAGTGTGGAGTTTGAAGATGTGCTGATGAATATTAAGCATCTTATTCTCTCAAACAGGGCATACAGTGGGAATCCAATTAATTAAAGCTGTATTATCCAGATTGTTTACCCATCCTGATTTGTGTCACTCTTTCTCTGTAGGGTTTGAACGATCTGGGAGAAGACCGCTGGAATTGAACAGACGCCATGAAAAAATTTCTCCAAAATGCAATGAGCATATAAAGAAAATGACTGAAGTCGTCAATGAGTTTGAAAACGATTTCAGTCTTGCTTTTAAAACCCTCATTATAGGAGCAGTTGTTGGAATAGGTGGCTTGGTTTTAGGATTAGCTTTAGCTGCATTTACTGGAGGGGCTTCTGCCATGGTCTCTGGATTGGGGACAGCTGCGCTCGCAGGTGCTGGAATTGCTCTTGATATTGGGGAATTCAAGAAAACACAGCAGGAGAAGAACTTAAGACAAACCATAGAAAAATAACTTGAGGAATTTCAGAATAAAATCAGCCCTATTATTAACATGCTAGAGAAGATTAGTAATACCCTACGCTATCAAAGCACAAAGCCAATGCACTACGGGAACGTTTCTCCGACTGCTTTGAAAAAATACACCTCTTCCAGAGAGATAGCAGCAGAGAAGTGGGTGCACGGAAACATTTGGCTGGAGATCTTTCAGAAATTGTAGCTGAGATGAGTTCTGTGCTTGTAATTCTGGAAGAGATCATCGAAGACAAAGAGGAGCAAGATGACGATGACAACCCTGAAGAAACACCCGCACATGAACAAATAGATGAAAAAGAGTTCAAGAAAAAAGCTGAGAAATTCATTGATGAAATGAGGAAAGGAATCGATCAGTTACAGAATGTCATGAATGAAATTGATCTAACAAAACAAAGACTATTATAAAAATAATAATAAAATCTGATGAAATAAAACTATGTGAACAACTGACAGAAAACAACAGCCCAACTAGCATCTCAATGTATTGAATGATATAAACATCCAATTGTCCTACAGTGATTAATGTTATAAAAATGTACCTGTTAACTCTATCAGGTCTATCAGGTATGTTAGAATTATACAGGAAATATATATATATTGGATGTGCAGAAACTTACAGTGATTACATTGATTTTCTATGTATATTAGATTATTTTTTATGTATATACTGTGCTTTATTATAATTTTTTTTTTACTTTTATTACACTAAGATATATTACAATGTAGACCCAATAAAAAATAAAGTAATTACAAACAGAATAAAGTAATTATCTTTAAATCTTAATGGTCTTTTCTGGTTTAATTCATTGCATTGAGTGTAAATGTATCACACTTTTGTGCCAGATACTTTTTCTCCCACACGTAGTCCTTTTCATTTTCACAGTCCACTAGATGAGCTCAAGAGCAGGTGAGATGATATTTCTGATTGTAGTCTCTTCAGTGAATTCACAACTCTCCTTCTGCTCCTGACTCTCCCTCCCCTTACTGTAAATTCATCATTAGTACTAAGATATATATTTTTTCTCTCATTCAGCACGAATTCAAATGTTTCCATATTCATGATGCATTTGATTGCTAAACTATTATTTAGTATGTAAACCATGGCTTTGTACTTAACGCGGATTGTACTACGGATTATTTTAATTAACGAGTGTATCTATATGTTTGGTTGACTGTATATGTAAGGGATAATTCACATATTAAAGATGTTAATAATATTTGCGCTGCAATATTTGACCGGAATGATAAAAATAATGGTTATTTTCGTCAGTTATAACTTGTTAGATGTAGCATTAAACTCGCATTTGTCACAAAAACACGCACACTCACACACACACACTGTGTAATATATTAATTATTATTATATTAATATATAATATTCTGATAATGAACAGGCTGGAGCATTTGCAGTGCTGTATTGTGTGTGTGTGAGGCACCTTCGAGATCAAACAGCGGAACATACTCCTTAATTTGTGATCATACAGTTCATTTGAAACTGCAATGTGTTGATTTTTATTTTAGGATGCGCTTTGTCATCTCGGTTTCCTTTCCGTAAACTTGTTTGTAGAGCGTCGCGCCGCACAAAAATTAACCATCAGCATATACACCTGTTAACCTGTTGATTATTTAAGTCAAATATATTTTTCGTATTCAATCCTTTTATATATAGACTATAATTTAATAAAAACAGTTTTTGTTATTTTTAGTTAAACTTCATCTCTGTTGCTCGTCCGCCGCATTCTTTCTCTCCTCTGACCCTGTAGTTCTCGCGGTTAGTGTTTGTGGCACCAGTCCCAGTGTTTCTTCAGTTACTCCTGCTATTTCTTGATGTTGAGAGTTCGGTGTCGCACATAGATTGCACTTGACAATGCCTTCTTATCATTTTCTCTGATTAACTGAAAATAACCCTCATAGCAAACGTACATCTCGGAGACGTCTATTTGACGTCTGCATTTAGATGCAATACATCTATAGGGCTTTTCCTTTTAGATGTCAAATAGACGTCTATTAGATGTCTTTAAGATGTTTATGATTTAGAATGCATGTAAAACTGACTTCTGAAAGACGTCTGTCAGATGTTTGTACACAGCAGATGCTTTCCAGATGAAAAGATCTTTAACAGACATCTTGCAGACGTACATGTGTTATCTGGGAATGTCGGTTTCCTTTCCGTAAACTTGTTTGTAGAGCGTCGCGCCGCACAAAAATTAACCATCAGCATATACACCTGTTAACCTGTTGATTATTTAAGTCAAATATATTTTTCGTATTCAATCCTTTTATATATAGACTATAATTTAATAAAAACAGTTTTTGTTATTTTTAGTTAAACTTCATCTCTGTTGCTCGTCCGCCGCATTCTTTCTCTCCTCTGACCCTGTAGTTCTCGCGGTTAGTGTTTGTGGCACCAGTCCCAGTGTTTCTTCAGTTACTCCTGCTATTTCTTGATGTTGAGAGTTCGGTGTCGCACATAGATTGCACTTGACAATGCCTTCTTATCATTTTCTCTGATTAACTGAAAATAACCCTCATAGCAAATGTACATCTCGGAGACGTCTATTTGACGTCTGCATTTAGATGCAATACATCTATAGGGCTTTTCCTTTTAGATGTCAAATAGACGTCTATTAGATGTCTTTAAGATGTTTATGATTTAGAATGCATGTAAAACTGACTTCTGAAAGACGTCTGTCAGATGTTTGTACACAGCAGATGCTTTCCAGATGAAAAGATCTTTAACAGACATCTTGCAGACGTACATGTGTTATCTGGGAATGGGAGTGTGTCCATGTCACAGATGTAGAATCCGTCTCTGCATTTTTTTTGTTTTGTTGCGGTGTTAGTAAATTCACCACTTAATTTTGAGTTAAAATATGTTGTTGTAACGTGCCTTACCAAGATTGCAATGGATATAATATTACCTAAATTTTATTAGTAGTGCGTTATATTACTGCGTTACAGGAAAAAGTAATATACTACTGTAATGTCGCTTTACTCCCAAAATGCTGATGTGTATGTTTGCACTTTTTTTTTAACATGCCAGGTGGTACTGTTCAGGTGGCAGGACAAACTCAAGCAGAGAGACAGTATTGAGCACTGGACAAATGTAAAGGTTTTTTAAGCATACATATTGATTGGAAGGTTTAAAGAAGAGGTTAAACGTTTAAAATTCAAAACATTTTTGGTGACATAAAAATAAAGTGAAAAGATGCCTTTCAAACCGTATTGCACCTACCTTGTAATATAGCTCAGTGTTCACTAGAGGGAGGAATAAAACCCTGAAAAAGAATGAATGGCTTGTTTTGAGATTCAGAATGAGAACAGCTCTGACAGAACGGAGAATTCTGAAGATGTTTAGTGACATGTAAGTAGTATTGCAGTGTGACAGCGTATGTGTTTTGCACCAGTGAATCTATTTTGTGGTTCTCTAGCTTGTTAAACGGGTCATGACATGAATAATCAAATTTCCATTGATCTTCTGACATGCAGTGTAGGAGATCTTTATGCCATTAAAACATCCTGCACGTTTCATAGCTTTAAACGTCCTCCTCATTTAATCAAGCTCCTAAAACATCTCATTTGGATGTTGAAGAAGGGGAGGCTGCAGTCCTGGAGCAAGCAGATATACGGCCCAGGCAGTTTTACGCCCCTGTTGTTCCTCATGCGTCCAGTATACTGTGCAGTATGATGAGCCATCAGAACACACCAGGTCTAAGCAACACGAATAAGAAGTATGTTAAATAATCGATAATGTTATAGTAGTTCAGCATTCATGCAACATTTATAAAAGGTCAATATCAAATTCACTTCAATATGTCAATAGATAGGTCTATATAATTTATATCAAGAGACAAAAGTACTTATTGACGATCAGGTTGATGTTCTAAGCTAATCACGTGCAGGCTAGTCTTCTCTTTACTCGCTCTGTCTCATTCACTTTCACTTTCATATTTAATTTTAATTTTTGTTTTTAATTTTATTTTGTTGTCTGTCTCTAGCCTGCGTGAGATGGCCTCTTCTGATAATATATTCATCTGATCCTGTTTGCTCCTCGCATTAAAATACTCTACATGGATTCTGAAGCAAAGTGCAATCAGCACCGTGTGTAATGTACATTTGCCGTGTGTTAAGTTTAGTATGTTAAAACATTAGCATGTAGCTGTAAACATTTTTAAAGTAAGTGCTTTAAAAACTCAAGTGAAATGCATTAAACACATTAAAAATATGGACAAAACGTTCTTAGTATCTAAAAATAGAGGCTTATTAAAGCTACTAAACAGATTGAGCCAAGACCGATTTATTTATTTATTCCTACTACTTGTTTCTTACTATGTGTAAGTTGTTGTTTTTTAGCATGTAAGTGTTCGAGTGAAAAATTTAAGGAGGTCTGAATACTTTCCGTACCCACTGTATATATATATATACATACACACATACATATATAGTTTTTGTTTTTAGTAGGCATCCAAGCAAAAGAGAATGACTCCCTGTCACAATTAGTGTAATTAAACTAAAAAAATATGTATTTTTTTTTTCTTTTTGGCAAATGCTGTGATAACCAACTTCCCGGCAGCATTGGATTACAATTGAATATTAAAGCAATATTCCTAAGAAAACATTAAGTTTTAAACATTTCATTATTTTTTTAATGATGTTAGTGTGGCCTCCATGATGTGAAGTACTTTAATTGTTTAATGAATTGTGTAAAAAATGTGACAAAAGATTTCTTTCTCTAAAATATTTTAGATTTTAACCAAAATATGTGTACATGGATGGAAATGTACTGCACATGAATGATGCTGTAATATGACGAACAAGCACCAAATAAGCAATTCTCAATCAACAGTCAGAAACAAGGAGAACAGAACAAATAAAGGGCAACAGGCAAATTGGCCACCTTAAGTAAATAGTTACTTTATTGTTTCACCATATTGATTCCATAAGTACTCCTTGATATATAATTTGTGAAGTATCGCTGGTCTATTAAAACATCAAACAAAAATCACATCAGAAATTAAAGGCAAATGAGAAAAAGAAAATGATAATGATCTTCTGATTTCCTTGTTGTTGTTTTTACATAATTCCAATACATGTAGGTTCACTTTTTCACTTATTTGTAAATAGAGCATAGATAAATACAAAGCATAATATCTTACTAATTTAACCATGAATATGGTTTATTATCTTTGTATGCATTTCTAATATCTTTCATAATTGACATTTTTCACATTCAATATTTTTGAATTATTTTTTTTCAGAGGCACATTCCTAGTAAATTTGTAGCCACATAAATGTGGTCATTTGAATAACAGTCCTTTATAAATACAAATGTGTGTATGTGTGTACATGTGTGTAAATTTGTCCACCTCTGATAGCACATCAATACATTTCAAGATTATTAAAACATGTTTGACAAAAAGCCACTGAAAGAAAATATGGTGTCTAAGGAGTAAATGTTGTCAAGACCCAAAGACCTAATATGTTCAAATTCCACTAGCAGCTCTATCAGAACTCGTACTGGACTGAGAATCAGATCTTCTACCAGAAAGTCACCAGGCAGAAAGGAAGAAGTTCTTCTGCAAGAAAGTATTTCAGGCGGCTTCACATCTCCTCCATTTTCAGCCCCCTTCATAAAGTTTTCTGCCCAAAATTTGGCAAATTTTTCAGCCAGGTTCACATCTTCTCGTTTGATTTCAGCTCTCGTTATAAAGTCATCTATCAAAACAATTGCAAAGATTTCAGCCAGGCGTATATCTCTTCTGCTTATAACAAATTTCATCAAGCCTTCTGCTAGAAAAACTGTATGTTTTTCTGACAGTCTCACATTTCCTCCTCTGCTTTCAACCCTCTTCAACTTTATTACAGAGTCTTGAATGTTCATCTTGAGTAGATCTACAATCATATACTTCACTCTAAACTGTTTGGAGAGCAAAGTATCCCCGTCCACTTTTGGCTCTTGACTTGATGACTTCACATATGTCAGAATCTGTGCGAGTTGAGACTTGTATGAATCTATTGCCATGTCAGCCCTTTGCAGGTCA
>NW_015507103.1:202927-203411 GCF_001515645.1 Sinocyclocheilus grahami
ACAAGATTCATTTTGTTCCCCTTTTGATTCATACTGCAAATACTTGTTAATCATTTTACTCAATGATTTAACTAGAGAGTCCTCATAGTACACTAAACTACATTTTCCATTTCCCAGGAGCAGAACAGATATTGATTGTTTCTTAGTTGTACCTGTGGGACTGATCTCATTTAGTTTCTCTAAATTCCCATCAGGCCCTTCCTGATAAAGTTTAAAGGAATATTCGGGGAAGTTTCTCACAAACATGGTTAAAAATGCTTCTGTTTGAGCAGCACTTGCATTATCTAGTTGTTTTGCTTCATCTACAGCATTCTGCACAAAACTGACTTTATTATTTTCTTTTTTATTTGCAGTAATGATTTCAGACAGAACCTGAGAGAAAAGCTGAATGGGGCCTAAAATCTCTCCAGAGTCTAAACGTTTCAGCTGGTTGATGACAAACCAAATTTCAGCCAGTAATCCATTCAAAGTTTCCATGAGAGGC
>NW_015507104.1:0-4778 GCF_001515645.1 Sinocyclocheilus grahami
GCGCTCCTTCAGGTGTGCTGCGCTTCTCCTGCTGCAGGTGACTCCCGTCTGAACCGCTGTCTGCGACACACACACACACATGAGAAATCAATGCTTTTATTCATCAAGGACGATCACGTTCAATTGATCAAAAGTGCCAGTAAAGACATTCGTGATCTGTTAATTTCACTGATGAAGTCCATTTTCGTCAACGACATTTTCTCACCAACAAAAACGAGACGACTACTAAATAAAAAACGGTTTTTAATGACAAAAACTAAAACTGAAATACACTCTCGTTTTCGTCAGCGAATAAAAAACAAGACGAAAGGATGATTTGAGAAGATATCCAATCAGGACTGAAGTCTTCTGCAGTAGTTACTTTCACTGCCGCTCAAAAGTGTGGGATCAGTAAGACTTCTAATGTTTTTAAAGAAGTGTCTTCTGCTCATCACGGCTGCACTTATTTGATCAAAAATACAGAAAAAAAATGTAATCTTGCAAAATGTTATTACAATATAAAATAATGGTTTCTATTTTAATATCCTTTAAAATGTAATTTATTTCTGTGATGCAAAGCTGAATTTCCATCAGTATCATTACTCCAGTGTAAAGTGTCACATGATCTTCAGAATTCATTCTAATATGCTGATTTATTATTAGAAGTATCAATAGTGTGAATTATCAATTATCAAACTGTGATACTTTTTTCAGGATTCTTTGATGAATAAAAAGTTAAAAAGAACAGCATTTATTCAAAATATAAATCTTTTCTAATTATATAAATCACTTCTTCTCAATTTAACACGTCCTCGCTGAATAAACGTTTTAATTTCTTTCAAAAAAAGAAAGAATAAAAATGTACTGACCCCAAACTTTTGAACGGTAGTGTATATATTGTTAGAAAGGATTTCTATTTTTAAATAAACGCTCTTCTTTTTAACTTTTTATTCATCAAAGAATCCTGAAAAAATTATCACAGGTTACAAAAAAATAACTGATAATAAATCAGCATATTATACTGATTTCTGAAGATCATGTGACACTGAAGACTGGAGTAATGATGCTGAAAATACAGCTTTGATCACAGAAATATATTACAGTTTAACAGAGATTCACACAGAAAACAGCTGTTTTACATCATAATAATATTTCACAATTTTTACTATATTTTTGATTAAATAAATGCAGCCTTGGAGAGCAAAAATTTAATTTAATTTACTGACCCTAAATTTGTAAACGTTAGTGTTTACGACTCATAACACAAAACAAACATGTATATTTGTGGTAATTATGAACCTCTCACCACTGGCGTATCCATCTTTAAACGGAGAGAGCGCTGGATGTTCAGACCTCACTGACGGAGCCTGAGAAAAACATCATCTGATATCACTAACAATACAGACACATTTATTTTCATTTAAAGGAGAATTTCAAAACTCACTACTTATTTGCTTAATAAATGTTTCTGGTTTTATCGTGAATTATTCATTAGTGCATGCTACTTAAAAACTAAATAAAATGACTATTTTCATGAATGTTACATTTAGATTTTTTACACATGTAAAAAAAAGGTTATAATAGCAAACCTAAACCCCAAAAACATTTATTTTGTTTGGTTTTGTTAGTTTAAACTAAACATTAACTGAAATAAAATATACATAAAACTTATTTTATTTTAGCTAGTTGCCAAGGCAACATTTCTAATTTTCATTTAGTGTAACTTGATGTACTAAAATAACTAAAACAGAAATATTTTTTTTATTATATATTCATATAAAAACAAAAACTATTTTAAAAAATGACAAAAAACAAAATGACTAAAACATTAAAATTGAAAAATGAAAAACTAATTAACATTATTAATAAAAACTAGTCAGTGCAACATTTCTCATTTTCATTTAGTGTAACGTGATGTACTGAAATAACTAAAACTGAAATAAAAATCAATAAGAAATATATACATATACATATAAAAAACAAAAACTAATAAAAAAATTAAAAAAAACTAAATTACTAAAACGTTAACTAAAATAAAAATGAAAACAGAAAATATAAAAATGAAAGATTAATTAAAATTATTAATAAAAACTACAGTCAATGCAACGTTTCTAATTTTCATTTAGTGTAACGTGATGTACTGAAATAAAAATGATTAAATACTAGACATATAAAAAATATGAAAATGATAAAAAATTGGTTAAAAAACAAAAACTACTAAAACTTGAACTAAATTTAAAATGAAAACAGAAAATATTAAATCAAAAAATAAATATAAAAAAAAGATAAAAATATTAAAAAACAACAAAAAAATATTATTAATAAATATAAAATGAAATAAATAATAAAAATGTAAAATTACAATAATTAAATAATTTAAAAATAGAACTATCTCAATGATACTAAAATAAGACAGACCCTGGGTTTCACAGACGAGGCTTAAGACTAGTCCCAGACTAAAGTGTAAGTCTGAGCTGTCTCAACTGAAAGAAACCTGCTCTGATTGATCTTAAAATACATCAGTGCCTTTGCTTCGTCTCAGGAGGCACACCAGTAGTGCGTTTTCTGAGGCACGTTTGTGAAAAATTACTTAACCCCTTAACGGTCATCCCCATTTTTGAAAATTCACGAGTGCACTATCCAAACTTAAATTATTATAATTCATGAACTCTTTTGAATACAGGCCTACGGCTGGTCTCTTTTTAAAGAAGACAATTAGCAGATTATTACAGAAGTGAAAATCATTTAATAAAATGAAAGTATTAAAAGTTATAGAAGTTTACATTTACTGTAAAGAAAATGTATTGTACTATTTTTATTTTATTTTATATAAAATAACTATTTTTTTAAAAATAGAATAAAATTGAAAATTAAGTTGTGTTCCAAATTTGAAGTTGATATTAAAAAAATTGAGGTTCATATGCAATTTTGTTTAGGCGTTATACCACAAACAGCCACCGGGTGCCACCAAAACTCTATTGATTTTGTTTTTAATGCATTTCTGCCACAAATCTATTAATTTCTCTCTCAATATTACCTCTATCACAAAATAACCACCAATCTTAATATATATGCCAACGATATGCATTTTGTCAAGATGATAAAGTTTTGATTCTAAAATACCGTAATACATTTTGTAATACAACCCCCCCGCCGCAAAGGCGGAGGAGACTGCTAAAAGATATTGAAGTACCATTTCTATGGTAAAGCATTGTCAGATTTCAAAATGGTTTCCACAGGATGAATTTTGAGATTTTAAGCTTTCAATGGTATATAACTTATGATGATTGCTAAAACATGAGATCGGGGAAAAGGCAACGAAATAAAGCCCTTTTGTGACAAAGGTCAGAACTGCTGTTATGATTTGTCAGACTCTTGGTGCACTCTTGTCATAAATTAATCTATTTCTGTTCCTACTAGGGATGTCAATTTTCGATAATTTCCATGATCGATCGTCGTTTAAATTAACGATCAATTGATCGATTAATCGTTAACTTTAATGCAGCAAAATGTGTCTATTGCAGCAGCACGCAGTCATGACGGGATGTGCAAAAGCCACTCAAAAAACCCGCTTTCTCACCCGATTTAAAGGGGTTTAGTCTGAATAAAATGCTAGTAGCAGGATCGTAAAATGAATAGCTGTGATTATGATCATTTGATAAAATGAAGAGCTCGTTTGAGATCATTTTACTTTGTTGACTGTTTCCTATCCCGACACGGAGACCGCTGAACGCGCCTCTTTTAATGGTTTCGTGGTGCTCGTTGTTGTATTTTAAAACACAATTGCAATGTTTTCAACTGGCATTATGGCACTTAAAATAAAATGATCCCAAACGTAACTGTGGCGTGTGGCTGTGCTGCAGTCAGTGAACCGCTTCCATCGGCGCTGCTGCAGCAAAACACACTGTTGCTCGCATCAAACATGATCATGCGAGTATTATGACTAGTACTTAATTTGATCCTGCTGGATCCTGTTCCGGAAAATGTCAGATTTTACATTTTTGCGTTCCGGTAGGCCTATTTGTTTTTAGTAATCCGGCATCTACAGTGCATTAGATCGTGACATGCGTGCGTGCGCGGGTTTGGCTAGATGTATTTGGAGGTTATTACTCACTTCTCATTCGGCACAAATCCAAATGTTTCCATATTCACAATGTATTTGAATGTCAAACTATTATTTATAATGTAAACTAGGCTTGTACTTTATACTCATTCGCATATAGACGGAAAAGATCATCCTCTTCACATGAGCAAAAACGTCCTTAACAGCAGAGTGGACCGGTATACTACGGTCTATTTAAACTGACCAGTGTAACCTTTTATATGTTTGGTTGACTGTATATTATTTCGATAATGAACAGACTGTGATGTAAGCTTGAAGTGCTAGAATATGTGGAGTGTGTGCACGCGCGCGAGGCGCCGGCGCGATCGAACAGCTGAAACATAAAAAACTTTTGGAGTAGGCCTAAGATATAATCCGCAAAAGTGTTTACTTTTATTTTTGCACACTCACAATAAAAACAAGATTTGTGCTTTTGCTAAATAAAGCAAACAAGCAGAATGCGCAGTTGTCATCCTTTCCTTTCCGTGAACCTGTTTATGGAGCGCCGCGCCACACTTCTGCTTGAAATCTGTTAGCTTAATTATTTAATAAATTTTTTTTTTTTTTTTTTAAATGAAAACAAATTGTTATTTTTATTTTAGGCCTATTACTTACATAGGCTATACATTTTCCTTAAAGCATCCCAGGGCTTGAAAACCTGTGCCTAGGTTTTGAATCCAGTAATTATTTATTTACA
>NW_015507104.1:7115-7610 GCF_001515645.1 Sinocyclocheilus grahami
CACACACACACACACACACACACACACACAAATAAAAATGACAAAAACCACACAAAAATACACAAAAAAAATTTAAAATGAAAACGGAACATAAAAATAATGCTTAAACTATTTTTAAAAACTTCTGAAATTTCTCAAATTTGCTTCTGCAATTTAAAATAATTTAGTTAAAAAAAAAAAAGATTTAAAATAAAATCACGTTTCCTGTGCTTGCTTGTATTTTGCCTAAATTTTGTAATAACTTATCAATTTAGATAAAATACTTAATATTCTATAATATATAGTGCTGTCAAACTGATTAATTGCGATTAATCACATCCAAAACCAAAGTTTGTGTTTCCATAATATGTGTGTACTGTGAATATTTATACATATACATACACACACATACATGTATATATTTAAGAATTTTATTTATGACAAATATATATATATATATATATATATACACAGTATATCTTAAATATATTCATGAAAGTGTTTGTAAATATACAA
>NW_015507104.1:10262-15262 GCF_001515645.1 Sinocyclocheilus grahami
TGGTTCTCATTTGGTTCAGTAGGTCGATCATCACGGCTAACCTCCTCTCGTACTCCATCACCTCCTCCTCAGAGCTGCTCAACAGCTGCTTCTGCAGCTCCTGGTCCTTCTGCATCCCGCTCAGACCCTCCTCCAGCTCCTTCAGCGTCTCCATCAGCAGGCTCGTCTTCCCTGTGGAGGCTCCACCCTGTGCCGTGAGACCCTCCGACCGCAGCTGCGCGCTGAGGCCCATGGCTTCTCCTGCGTGTGCCTCAGCACGGAGCTCTTTGGTTTGCGTCTGGATGGCTTCCAGTTGTGCTTGACTGACCAGAACAGCAGCCACGTTCTCCCTGAGTTTCTCCTCCAGCTGAGCCACTTCAGCATACAGAGCGTCGGCGTACCTTTGCACTTGTTCCACCTTCAACCTGCATTAGTGTGAATTTTTGTAATTTAGTCTTAGTCCTGTTTGTGGGTTAGTCAAGTTTTAGTTGACAAAGTCTGGGAATTTTAGTCTCGTTTTAGTCCATTAAAACTAAGACACATTTTAGCCATGCTGCATAATGGTTAAACTGATTGTAAATTGCAATTATTGATCACTGTTGTCATTTATTTGACTGAGGGATTTATACTCTTGAAATTTGGCAAATGCAAGCATGGAACCTCACTGAGGTTTATTTTTTTCTCGAAGAAAATATACAGAGACATTTTGGATATAAACAGTTTTTATTTTTTCTCGTCTTTTTTTGTCAATGATATTGCATCTCAATTAGGGCTGCAAGGATACCATTTTTTCAGATCCGATCCCAGTGCTTTTTTTTTAATCAATGTAGAATTTCTATACTTCTGTGTGTTGACCTGATCATCACTCTTTTGCGTGTTAAACACAATCTACTAAATATAGACAACTTCATTGTAATGAAAAACAACATGAAAAAATATATCTATGACAAAAATACTATTATAAACTAGGTTAGTGGATAATTCAGCAGCAAAATTTATTCTAGAAAAATCATGAGTGCACAATTTTATGAAATCTAAACATTTAGTGAAACAACATTATTTAGTGGGGAACAAATAAAAGTGAATAAGTGTAGGACTAAATCTGGTAAAATGTTACACATTTTTTTCTCAACTTTTTTTTTTTTTTAAGAGAAATAGAGAAATATTGGAATTTTGAATTTGTTTTATTTTATCTGGTATGTTGATATAGTCACAGCTAGCATTTAATAATGTCAGTGTCATTTTGTCTTCGTCATGGGAAAAAAAGGTTGCTTTCTGTAATAAAATTAACACTAAGTAGGGGGATTTACACTTTTGTAATCTTGTAACTGCAAGCACAAAAACTGCTGGAGGTCTATTTTTTTCTCCTCTGTTTTTGTTGAAGAATATATATAGAAATTTTGGATATAGAGTTTATTTTTAAAACAACATTTTAGTTGCATCTCTTATCATCAACAATATTACATATTGATATAGTGACAGTTAGTGTTTAATGACGTCTGTATCGCCTTGGAAAAAAAAACAGTCGTCAACAAATATTTTTCACCATAGTTTTAGTCAGTGAATTAACACTAAATAAGGGGATTTAAATGCTTACATCTGGCAACCCCAAGCATGAAAACTGCTGGAGGTCTATATTTTTCCCCTATTTTATATTGAAGAATATATACAGAGACATTTTGTATAAAGAGAGATTTTATTTTTTAAACTACATTTTAGTTGCACATTTTATCATCAACAACACTGCTTATTGATATAGTCAGAGTTAATGATGTCAGAGTCATCTCGTCTTAGTCATGGAAAAAAAGCCGTCAAGGTATATTTTTCATCATTGTTTTCGTTAATTAAATTAACACTAAATAGGGGAATTTACACTCTTGACATCTGGCAACCCAAGCATGAAAACTCGCAGAGATCGAGATTTTTTTAACTGAGTTTTTTCTTTTTCATTTTTAGTCTAGACTTTTTTCATCAGTGATACTGCAAGTTGATATAGTCACAGTTAAAGTTTAATAATGTCTGTGTCACCTCGTTTTCATCTCGTTTTAGTCATAAAAAGGGCGTCAACTAATATTTTTCATCACGGTTTTAAACTCTTAATATCTGGCAACCCCAAGCATGAAGACTCACAGAGATCGTGATATTCTTGAATTTAGATTTTTTTTAATTTAAAGTTTTTAAAAAAATTTTAAACTACATTTTAGTGTTTTCTCAGCAATAATATTGCATGTTGATATAGCCACAGTGTCAATCTCAATTTACTCACTAAATAGGGGGATTTACACTCTGGACATCTGGCAACCCAAGCATGAAAACGAGGAATATTTCTCAGCATGGTTTAGGTTGCTGTAATGAACACTAACCTGCACGCGCGCACCTCCGAGTCCTTCTCCTCCACGCTGGTCTCCAGCTCCTCCACCCGCCGACTCAAGCTCGTGACCCGTGACCCTGCGGTCTCCTCCAGCGCCTGCACCTGGGCCTGCAGCACCACGAGCGCAGCCGTCTTCTCCCGCAGAGCCTCCTCCATCCTCTGCTTCATCTCGTCGCTCTCGTCCTGCGGCTGCTTGTGCTCGATGAGCGACAGCTCCTGCTGGAGCTTCTCGATGACGGCGTTGAGCTGCTCCACCTCCTCCTCGCTGTTCCTCCTCAGACGCTCCTGCTCGCTCCGCAGACACTCCACCTGCGCCTCCAGCTCACGCAGAACCTCATCCTTCTCCTCCACCTGCGCCTGCACACCAACACACCAGCTCAGAGACGAGTCGCCTCTCGTTCCCTTTGGGTTTAATCTCAGAGTATTCTTCAATCGTTCACCCGAGAACGAAAATCATTTAGCAAGTCGTTCCAACCCAGTATTATTTTATAAAGATGATATTTTCTCAAATGTCTGAGCTGCTGTTTCTCATACAATTAAAGCTGGTGGCTTTATTTTATCACTTTATACTGACAAGATTCAAAAAGTAAACCAAAAAGCAATGTTAAACGTAGTGACGCACCAAACCTTTTTACTAAAATTCAGACTCATTCCAATTTATCTATTTGATTTTTTTCAGGATTCCTTTTTAATGGCTAAATTACATTTTAGTAATCAAAAAGCAATTGAATTCATGAAACTTTACAATTTAACAACAATTTGTTAAAAACTATTAAAATTTTTAGAGCCCTACTCAAATATTTTAATATCATTTTTTTTTAAATTCCCAAAATTCTCTTTTGTTTTTATTTTATGACTCTTTCTTTTTCTCCCCAAAATAATTTTAGTAATCAAAAAGCAATTGAATTCATGAAACTTTACAATTTAACAACAATTTGTTAAAAACTATTAAAATTTTTAGAGCCCTACTCAAATATTTTAATATCATTTTTTTTTTAATTCCCAAAATTCTCTTTTGTTTTTATTTTATGACTCTTTCTTTTTCTCCCCAAAATTCCATTATATTTATCCCAAATTCTTTTTTACATTTGAATGTTTCTGGATTCTTTTTTAATAGTTTAATTACATTTTAATGATTAAAAAGCATGTCTAATAAATGTCATATATTGATATTAATAATGTATTAATAATAATAAACCAGTTATTGTAAAAAAAAGAAATACATTATTAAATTGTCCTATGAAGTGTTTTTTTTCCCAGAAATTTTGAACAATTAAATTAACCCTTTAAACTGTAATCAAAATAAAATTTTACTACTAAACAAAAAAGGTACTAAACAAAAGGAGGTTTATGGTTAAAATTTAAACATGGAAGAAAAATATGGTGAATATTCTTTTTGGTTGCTGAAATATTGATGCCTCACTTATTAAATATTCCATATATATATATATATATATATGCATACCATTCCTCTGAATAACTGAAGAGTCCATTGATCACATGACTTCAGGAGGAATATAGAGCACGAGTCATATGAATTATTATGGTATCAGCAGTATAAAACAATAAACACTTTCATCATAGGAAAAACAAGCTGAGACATTCTTTGCATTTCACTAAAAAATAAAATAATGTAAGGTTGGAACAACATGAACGTGAGGAAATGATGACAAAATATCTATTTTTGACGACGCATTCCTTTAAAATACTGAACAGATTTTTGGTTAAAATCACAAAAGACTAAGATTTAGGAATCCGAGGCACTTTCATTGAGCTGCGAAAACACCCTCTGACTCAGTGTTGCAAGGAATATGTTATGCAAATATAAATATTCTGTCATCATCAACCCGTATGACTTTTTCAGGGAACAAAACGAAGATGCATTAGACAATAAACTGGCTACTCTCTTTCATACAGTGACCCGGAGTTACAGAAGACATGAAATATAGAGCATGACAGGGTTATTATAATTAAATACAACTAAAACCTAAATATTTATAAATAAATTGTTACTTTAAAATAAATGCTAATTTACATAAACTAATGTTTATATATATATATATATATATATATAAATAAATAATGTCACTTTTTTTAAAGCTAAATTTTTAAAGCAACATTTCTCATTTTAGTTTAGTTTAATTTGATGCACTAAAATAAACTAAACCTGAAATAAAATTAAAAATAAATAAATAAATACACTTTGAAATATACAGCACCACGGCAGGGTTATTATAGTCAACTAAACCCTTAAAAAATGGTTACTTTGTTACCTAAAATAAATGTTAAAATAAAACAAAAATATAAAAAATTATTTTATTTAAGCTGATTTCCAAGGCAACAATTTCTCGTTTTCCTTTAGTTTAACTTGACGTACTATAATAAATAAAAATGAATAAAACCTATATAGACATTTAAAAAATAAATAGACTAATAAAATGACAAAAGCACACAAATTTACTGTAACTAAAATTAAAATTGAAACTATAAAAATAAATACAGAATATTTAAAAAAGATATATAAATGATACTAGTGTAACACTGATGCATGAGTTATATGGACTATTTTTATAATAATATTATAGCACTTTCATGTCATTTCACTTCCACTGTGTGGAAAAGAGCAGCGTGAACATCCTGCTAAACATCT
>NW_015507104.1:16466-18703 GCF_001515645.1 Sinocyclocheilus grahami
CACACACACACACACACACACACACACACACACACACACACACACACACACACACACAGAGACACACACACACACACACACACACACACACAGAGCGTTTCAAATCACTCAAACTTCATGCTTTTTCAGAAATATCACATTTACGTGATCTCTTTCGATACTTACAAATAAGAAACTATATTACAAATCATAAGGAAAGGGAGATATTTAAAATGTGGAACAGTTTTTCATTGATATAAAGAAACAACACCCATTACATAAAAGACATGTGTCGCACATATACAGCCAGTGTTGGGTCTAACTAGTTACCAAGTACTTTAATGACTCTTGCCTTGAAATACAATGCAATAGTGGATTTAACATAAAAAGCCTAACCTTAAAATGCATGCTTTTTATGTCCCCTCCTCACTTTAAATACTTTGGTGAGCAGAACATTGGCAACACTTTAGTGTCCAGTTCTCACTATTAACATGCATGAATATTACTGGGATATTGGCTGTTTATTATTACTTAAGAAGCACATATTAATGTCTTACTCTGCAAGAACTTATTCTAAATCCTTAATCCTACCCAGTTCTTAAACTACTTTATTAAGCATTAATAAACAGTAATTAGGAGTATATTGAGGCAAAAGTCATAAGTGAGACACTAATCTAAAGCGTACCTGAATAATTGATGTAGTTATCTGTTATTTATTTGAAAGAATTAAAATAATAGTTTCATGTCTATCCTCGTATCATTCGTTAACTTTGATATAGGATTTAGAAAGTAATTAGTATTAAGTAATTGAAGTAAAAAAAAAAGAAAAAAAAAGGTTGAAATATCACATTTTCTTCCATGTTTTAATTTTAACAATAAAAATCAAGCAGCACAATTTTTATATTTTTAAAAGATTAATTTAAAATGCCAATGTTTTATGCCTTAATTTGATTAGCACCGTTTTTGATAATACATGTGTATTAAATCACACACAAACGGACAACAAATCATTCCTGGAAAAATTTAACATTTCATAGTGCCCTATTATTGTAAAAAAAAATAATGTAATAAATTATTATATTGTCTACGTTTTCTGAATTTAATTGATTAAACATGCTTTTTAGTTATAAAAGGTAATAAAACAGAATTTAAGGGGGAAAACTAATTAATAAACAGATTAATTTAATTATTGTCAAACTGTATGTTTCAGGATTTCAATTAATTAGACATGCTTTTTAATTGCTACATTAGAATGAAAAGTTAAAACAGAAAAAAAACAGAATTTAGGGAAAAATAAATTCAATACAGAATGGATTTCATAGGGTCCTAAAATTTTGTTTTTATTAGACTTTTAATAAACTTTTAAAATTCTATACGTTTCATGATTTATAATTACTGACATGCTTTTTGATGACCAAACTGTAGTTTAACCATTAAAACAGAACGCAGACAAATTAAAATGAAAAAACAAAACAAAAC
Organism: Sinocyclocheilus grahami; assembly: GCF_001515645.1. Classification (NCBI taxonomy): domain Eukaryota; kingdom Metazoa; phylum Chordata; class Actinopteri; order Cypriniformes; family Cyprinidae; genus Sinocyclocheilus; species Sinocyclocheilus grahami. The sequence continues at coordinate 17,925 of NW_015507104.1, forward strand.
ATGGAATCCAGAAAAATTCAAATAAATAAATAAATACATTTTAGGGAAAAAATAAAACAGATTTCTTTGAAAAATTAAAAATGTTACGCTTGTTAAACATTCTTTGTGTCAAATGATTGTAAAGTTGATTAAGTTTCATGATTTCTGTTAATTAGATGTGCTTTCTTCTAACTAAAGAAAAAATGTAAACGGGAAAAATAGAATCCAGAAAAATTATAATTATAAATATTTTGAAAAATCCACGCAGAAACTGATTTTTGGCCATAACCTGTTTGAGGATTTTGGAGTGATGCTCTACACTACCCATAATAGTGGCTGTAAAACCACAACGAAGAGGTTTATTAGGCTCGTGAGTGGCATAACATGAGTTAATATGGGATGCTTGAGTGTTACAGAATAAACGACAGTAGTCATGCTTTCTGACACAACAATACTGCTCTGATACTTTTAAAACTGGTTCTGTTCAAGGCTTAAAGGTCAATACTGAAGAGTTCACTTTGAGCTCGCTATGAAAACATGAAAGTGATGAGCACTACATAGAACTTAGTCATAAAACTGCATCTGGATACACACGAGAGCTTCACAACCCAGTTCTGCTGGAGTTGCTGGAATGTGTAAGGTGACAGGAAGTACCTCTTTCTCCTTCCTGTCCAGAGCCTCTCTCTCTGTCTGCAGCTGTGCTTCCAGTGTGACGTCTGCTCTGCCTGCCATAGACACATGCTGGACCTCTTCAACCTGCACACACAACACACACGTGAAACACACACACACACACACAC
>NW_015507104.1:20765-22755 GCF_001515645.1 Sinocyclocheilus grahami
AGAGCGAGAGAGAGAGAGAGAGAGAGAGAGAGAGAGAGAGAGAGAGAGAGTGTCGCTGCCTGGCAACTGACTGATTCTGCTCATGTGTCTTTATTACTGTACATGCTGATGCTGAAAAACATCCCTTTACGTGTTATTTACTGACTGGAAGCAATTTTAACATCATACTGGTCACACTGCAGCACAATATTAGGCAGAACTACAATGGATCATTATATACACACACACACACACACACACACATTTATATGGTTTTATTTATTTCTAATATTTTTTCTTTTATTGATTTATTATACAAAACTGTCTAATAGTGTATATATATATATACACAATAGATATCATATATTATTATTTACAGTGGGTACGGAAAGTGTTCAGACCCCCTTAAATTTTTCACTCTTTGTTATATTGCAGCCACGTTTTAGAAACTATAAAATTCTACTCCACTTTCCTGTAATGCTGTAAACATGCAGCTTTAAAATTTGTGTTACTTTAATTCAGAGATGAGGTCAGACAGAGAGTTCACCTACCGGTCACCAAACTCAGAAATATGTGGTATTATGGAATTAAAATGGGTTACGAAGTACATTTCATGAGTATTTGTGAGCCTGGAGCACAAAAGCAGTGTTAAGTCGCTGGAGTATATTTGTAGCAATAGCCAACAATACATTGCATGGGTCAAAATTATAGATTTTTCTTTTATGCCAAAAATCATTAGGATATTAAGTAAAGATCATGTTCCATGAAGATATTTTGTAGATTTCCTACCGTAAATATATCAAAACTTAATTTTTGATTAGTAATATGCATTGCTAAGAACTTCATCTGAAGAACTTTAAAGATGATTTTCTCAATATTTAGATTTTTTTGCATAAATACATACATTTATGCATAAATCTCAATTTCAAAAAATTGACCCTTATGACTGGTTTTGTGGTCCAGGGTAACATTTCTGAACACTCTTGCTGGTATTGAGGTATTGAGCTGGTATCAGACTCGATCTCGAGCTCTGTGTCTGAAGACAGAGGCGAGAGTGAAACTAGCTGAGCGATCGCGTGTCGTACCTCTCTGTCCTGCCGGTCACTTCCTGTCTGTGTTTTGGCGGGATTCTTCAGCTGCTGCTCCAGGTTGTGAATCTCCTGCTGAAAGACGTCTCGCTCGTGTTCCCTGTCCGCTGCCTGCTCCTGATGGACAGAAGGACAGAAACACTCGGACCATGTGACACGCTTAGCATGCTACCACGCTAAACCACACAAAAACATCTGCTGAGCTTCATGTGTTCACAATATAATACTGTCTGACTGATGTGGGTTTTGCGATTGCTGATTAGGAAAAAAACATTAAATAATCGTGGAAGAGAAGCAATTAATCGCTAATTGCTTTTATCACATCATTATGGAAGCTTATTTCCGCTATGGAATAAAAAAAAAAATTTAAATTAAAAGGGTAATTGCGACTCATGGAACACCCATTTTATCTCACAATTCAGACTTTTTTCCCCCCACAATTCTGAGTTTACATTTCACAATTCAGACTGAGAAAAGAAGTCAAAATTGTGAGAAATAAACTCAGAACTGCAAAAAAAAAAGTAAGAATTGTAAATTGTAAATATAAATGTAAACGTACGAACTCCGAACACTGCGGGATACGAACTCAGAACAATTTCCGCTATGGAATAAAAAAAAAAATTTAAATTAAAAGGGTAATTGCGACTCATCTTATTAACATTTTATCTCACAATTCAGACTTTTTTCCCCCCACAATTCTGAGTTTACATTTCACAATTCAGACTGAGAAAAGAAGTCAAAATTGTGAGAAATAAACTCAGAACTGCAAAAAAAAAAGTAAGAATTGTAAATTGTAAATATAAATGTAAACGTACGAACTCCGAACACTGCGGGATACGAACTCAGAACACCACGAGATACGAACTCCGAACACCGCGGATACGAACTCCGAACACCGCGGGATACGAACTCCGAACACCGCG
>NW_015507104.1:24455-33088 GCF_001515645.1 Sinocyclocheilus grahami
GAAAAACACCGCGAGAAAAAAAATAAAAACCACGAGATAAGAACTCAGAACCGCGAGATACGAACTCCGAACACCGCGGGATACGAACTCAGAACACTGCGGGATACGAACTCAGAACACCGCGAGATACGAACTCCGAACACCGCGGGATACGAACTCGGAACACCGCGAGATACGAACTCCGAACACCGCGGGATACGAACTCGGAACACCGCGAGATACGAACTCCGAACACCGCGGGATACGAACTCGGAACACCGCGAGATACGAACTCCGAACACCGCGGGATACGAACTCGGAACACCGCGAGATACGAACTCCGAACACCGCGGGATACGAACTCGGAACACCGCGAGATACGAACTCCGAACACCGCGGGATACGAACTCGGAACACCGCGAGATACGAACTCCGAACACCGCGGGATACGAACTCGGAACACCGCGAGATACGAACTCCGAACACCGCGGGATACGAACTCGGAACACCGCGAGATACGAACTCCGAACACCGCGGGATACGAACTCGGAACACCGCGAGATACGAACTCCGAACACCGCGGGATACGAACTCGGAACACCGCGAGATACGAACTCCGAACACCGCGGGATACGAACTCGGAACACCGCGAGATACGAACTCCGAACACCGCGGGATACGAACTCGGAACACCGCGAGATACGAACTCCGAACACCGCGGGATACGAACTCGGAACACCGCGAGATACGAACTCCGAACACCGCGGGATACGAACTCGGAACACCGCGAGATACGAACTCCGAACACCGCGGGATACGAACTCGGAACACCGCGAGATACGAACTCCGAACACCGCGGGATACGAACTCGGAACACCGCGAGATACGAACTCCGAACACCGCGGGATACGAACTCGGAACACCGCGAGATACGAACTCCGAACACCGCGGGATACGAACTCGGAACACCGCGAGATACGAACTCCGAACACCGCGGGATACGAACTCAGAACACCGCGCGATACGAACTCAGAACACTGCGGGACACGAGCTCAGAACACTGCGGGATACGAACTCTGAACCGCGAGATTCGAACTCTGAACCGCGAGATCTGAACTCAGAGGAAGCAGCAGCATGCTGAAGTGACTCACGTCCATGAACTTGCGGTTCTTCTCCAGCTGTTTCTCTAAGGCCTGTATCTGCTGCCGCAGGTCTGCCGTCTCTGCGCTGTGCGTCTCCTGCAGCTCCTGCAGACGGCTCACCTGCTCCTCCAGCTCCGCCTCCAGCTGCTTCACCTGCTGCAGCAGCTCGCCGCTCTCCTTCTGCGCCTGACGCTGCACCTCCACCTTCTCCGCCATCAGCTTCTCCGTCTCCTCCAGCAGGTCTGAGGACAGCCAGATGCTCGTTAGCAAAGCCCACGCCAGGATTGATGCTCGGCGGATGACAAAACATGGAGCAGCTTCAGAGACTCATTCACAATGTCAAAGACTGTCAAAAACTAATTAAATCTCAACTTTAAAGAAAGATTATGTTCTCAGCGCATTATAAACGGCTGCTGTAGTCTTGATGGACTTTAATAAACTGCAAATTGCAAACTTAATTTATAGGAAATAAACTGCTCGGTAAAAGGAATCTCGTGAATTTTCTTAACCACAAAAGCAAAAGAAACAGAGGAAATCACATTTTGGTAAATTTTTTTGAGGAAAATGCGCTTAATTTTCCTGACATTTTCAAAAATACAAATACATTTTGTTGTTATTGTTAACTAAAACTACAGCTAAAACTTTTAAAAGTTGTTTTCGCTCATTTAAATAAAGATTAAATTAAATATAAATATTAGATGAAAAACTTTATCGTTAATTATAAACGTTGCTTTGACAAGCAACTGAATTAAGTTAAAGTACTGAAATTACTATAACTACAAATAAATTAAATATAAAAATAAAAAATGTAAAATGGCAAGCTCCTAATGAAATTTAAACTAAAATTTTAATAAAAAATGTACATATAAAAACAAGCTGAAACAATAAAATATAAAATAAAAATGAAATATAAACATTAGATAAAACTTAATGTTCCCTTGGCAACTTCTCAAATAAAACAAGTTTAGCTTGAAATACTAAACTTACCAAAACTGAAATAAAAATAAAAATAAACTAAAGCTAAAAACTAATAAAAATACTCAAATTTAAACTTAAATTGAAAATATAAGAACGAAAGCTAATTCAAAATATTTTAAAATACTGTAATAGTATATAAACAGTATAGTATATATTTAATTTTCTTTATGCAAAATGTAATTTCTTTTGTTCTTTTGATTTTGTGATGATCCTGACATGTTTTTGTAAATGTTCTCTGCTGTTCTCCACTTTTGTCTCCGGCTGCATACGGCACATCGGCGAGACAGATTCCCCATTTCCCACAATCCTTCCCATTCCCGTACGATCCATGATCACATGATCCCGTCAGCAACCACCGAACCTACCCACAGTGCAGGAGAGGACGAGGGGCGGAGCCTGTGATGTCACGGGAGGGGGAGGGGTTAAGTGCAGATGCAAAACAGAAAAGGAAAAATAAACCTGTGTCTTATTGAACAGCCATCAGCTGAGGATAAACCACAGTCTAGTTCAGACAGAGTTTTTCTTACATTTAATGACGTAAATTGAGTTAAATAAGGCATTGGCACATTTAAAATCCTCACTGAAAATGATCAAATATTTACCATTACAATTTTTAGCATTAACATACAATGTGTTATCTTTTTATGTCAATATGTTTCTGTATAGCAAACTCTGAGCTTAAGAAAGTACTTTTTACAAATATATTACTTTTATTATTATTACTACTACTATTATTATTGTCACTGTTATTTTATTATCAATATACTACTTTTCAGATTTTATTTTAATATTTTGTTTCCAATTTAATTTTAGTTAAAGTTGTGTGTAAAGTATTTTTTTTTATAAGTCTATATAGATTTACTAATTGTATGTATTTATTGTTTTATTTTATTTTATTTTATCAAGCCAAACAAAATGAGAATTGTTGCCTTGGCAACTAGAAATAAAAAGTTTATTTGTATATATTTTATTTCAGTTAATATTTATTTTATTTTATTAAACTAAAAAAAGAACAGAAATGTTAACTTTGGCAACTAGGTGAAATAAAATGAAGTTACATTTTTTATATTTTATTTCAGTTCATTTAATTACATTTTTTTTATAAAATCTACTTCGAAATTTTAACAAAAACTATAATAGTACATCATTGGTAACAAAAAAAAACTGAAAATAACAATAAGTAACTTTTAATTGCGTTAGTTGTAGTTTACTGTATTAACCCTATTTATTGTTTATTATTATATATTACACATTAAAAGTATTATGTATTAACTTTTTTGAAAATTCCAGGTGAGATACCACAGTCCTGAAGCCCAGTCCAGCACATAAGCTGTTGTAGGCTGATGCTGAGACGGCTGTTCAATAGCAGCTAGCCGCGGTTAACCCATGCTAGCGTGTGTTTCCAGCAGATATCATGTGATGTGATGTTAATGAGCTCAAGCAGTGGTTAGTCCATCAGTGGAGCCAAAAGCAAGCAAAGCTCTGTTATTGATCAGCGCGTGCCTGTCAATCAATCGATCGATCAATCAGAGACCGTGATACACAGCGTGCCGGCCATGCCGCTCGTGAACACACACACTCACACACACACACCTGCTTCAGGTGCTGCGTCAAGAGCAGCCTCAACTAGTCCTGAGGAAAGAGAGTGAAAACAACACATTCAACATGCAAATACAGGAGGAAAGAGGACAGAAACATGAAGACGGACACGATCCGCAGCTGCACGTGTGTGTGTGTAGCTGTGAGTGAGTGAGTGAGTGAGTGTGTGTGAGAATGTGTTTGTGGTTTAAAGCCTCTTCAGATTCTCCTGCAGGAATTTGGCACGTCATGCACTGCATCTGAAAACAGCTGAAATCACATCTGAAGGCCTTGAGACACGGAGAGTAAACAAAAGCAAAGCGTGTTTTTACATTTGGGGGGGGCTGGTTGTGGACTCCGAGACTTATTGTTGTTATTGTTAACTGAAGCTCAAATTGAAAGTTGTTTTACTAATTTAGATTTTTTTTAAAAAAATTTATTTACATTTAAAAAATTATAAAATGAAAAAACATGATAACAAAAATAACTTAAACTAAACTTAAACTAAAATTAAAAATGGTTCCTTGGTTACTAACTGAAATGATCTAAAACTGTAGTATCTGTAGTATAAAAAAATACTACAAATGACACTAAATCGAAACTAAAATTCTAAAAACAGCTAAATTAAATACTATCATAGTATATAATTCCTTATATTATTTAGTATACAATTCTTAAATACTATAATAGTATATAAACAATACTAATATAACAATAAATAGAAGTATTAAAAATATATATTAAATTACACTAAATTGAAAATAATATTAAAACAAATTCTAAAAACAGCTTAATATAAAATCACTGATTAATATAGTATTTAATATAACATTTTTAGATACTATAATAGTATATAAACAATGCTAATATAACAATAGAAGTATTAAAATATATATATTAAATATTACACTAAATTGAAAATAAAATGTAAAATTAAAATCCAAAAAAATAAAAGCAAATTAAATACTATGATACTACATAATTATTTTTATAGCATTTAATTATACTATTCTTAAACACTACAATAGTATTTAAATCATACTAAAATAACACTACTTAAGTGTCATAAAAATAATGAAAATAATAAAAATCAACCAAATTTAATCATCTTTATGCAACATATAATTTGTAATTTTGTGCTGATTTTGCCATGACAGGCCTTGAGAATGAATACTGATTCAACCTATAAAGAAATAAATCAATCATGAGTTAATCATACTGCAGAAGCTCTGATTTTACCCATGAACACCTTCAGCTAATCAGTTATTATCGAGACATTTGCTGCGTACCAATTCGCCAACTTATACTATGCCCTAAAAGTAAGTACTCTATTTGTGAAGAAAAAAGTACATACTTTTGAGTATGTTGCAGAATAGTAGGCAAGCTTTGGCACAGACTGCTTCATCATAACTGCGTCTTTAACGAACGCTCTGTTGCTTAGTTACGTGCATTCTGTCATCATTTAAACTGCATTGTAATTATCACAGTAAGGGTTGCACCAACTAATCGACTTTAATGCTCTGCCATGACGCTTTAAGCTTGACTAGACTTTTTATGCGTTTGTAGACTAGTCGCTGGTCCTATAGAGGGCGTTACAGGATAAGAAATCTTTGAAGGACTTCCACATTTACGCTCAGTTTCCAAACAGTTAAAACGACAAATAAATGCATAGTTTTTAAACCCTTTTTATGCGTTTGTAGACTAGTCGCTGGTCCTATAGAGGGCGTTACAGGATAAGAAATCTTTGAAGGACTTCCACATTTACGCTCAGTTTCCAAACAGTTAAAATTACAAATAAATGCATAGTTTTTAAACACTTTTTATGCGTGTTTGTAGACTAGCCGCTGTCTCACGTTTTAAAATCACAAAGGGAGTTTGGTGCCATCAGGCTAACGTGACAGTCACGACTCATGCAGCTGTAAGCTTTTCTTTTTCTTTTGTTTTTACTCACGATCTTTACAACACGCATTACATTACGTATTTCATGGCACACTCGTTTTAATGCGTATTTGGCGCCACCTATTGTTGTGGGTGTATTATGGACATGTCAAAGTCTAGACCCTGGATATAAGACGACCGCGTTTTTTCAGATGTATTTCCAACAAAAAAACATACGTCTTCTATTCGGGTCAATACGGTATTTAGGACGGATAGTATGCGAATTGGGACGCAGCAATTGTTTCTCTGAGATGTAAACCAATGGAATGGCAGTGAGTGTGAGTCATGTGACATACGCAGCTCTCGAGGCCCCGCCCCTTCTCTCATGGCGTCCTGCTGGCGCAACAGCAGCTCGTGCTCATGGTGAATCTGCTGGCGCTCCTGTTCGAGTTCACGCAGACGGCTAGCGGTCACACACAGCTCCTGCTCCAGATGCAGCTGCAGCTCGGCACGCTCGCTGATCTGCTGCTCCAGCGCCAGACGCTCGCCAGTGTAGCCGTCAATCAAACCTGCGGCACAAACACACGCTGACTACTGCTGTGGCACTTACACTGTGATTCCTGTGGCATACATGAAGCTCAACCGTTTTGGCTGAACAAAAATTTAAAAAACATGATATAATATTATTAATATTATTAAATAATAAGGATTTAAAACAACAAATTTATAATATTATTATAAATTCATTACGAATAAATACATTTATTATTATTATTATTATTATTATTATTTAATAATACAGATTTAACACAACAAATAAGTCATATTATAAATTAATTGTAAATAAGTCAAACTATTTTATTAATAATAATAATAATTATTATTATTATTAAACAATACAGATTCAAAACAACAAATGATTATAATAAATAAATTATATAATTAGATCAATAATAATAATAATGAGTAAATGTTAGTGATTTTTGGTGAGTAAAAGTATTTATTTGTAAGCTTAAGTTAATGTTTGTTTTCGTGTGATGTAATTTTGCATGGCTGATATAAAATATAACAATTCATTCATTTGCATGGGTGATGTAAAGGACAGAAACACACACACACACACTCACACTCTCTCACACACACACACACACACACACACACACACACACACACACAGAGCATGTCAGGCTGTATTCGGTTAACAGGATCTGAACAAAGCATTTCTGCCCTGAATCTGTTCCAGGTCACTGATCCTCCTCTCATTCTCTCCCAGTAAACTTCATCACCTTTTCCCACATTTATCTGCAATTTGACCGAAGTGTGTCAAACTGAATATTTATGAGGAAAACAAAACTGTAGTGTGAGACCTGAACAAAAACTCATTTCCTGACAGTTTTACTGTCACTTGTGAAGCTGACGGTGTTGAATAGGGCCACACACACACACACAGGGTTAGTCATTCACATGCACAAATAAGATACTTGAGCTCATGAACATGACAGGTCTGACTGTGTTTAAGCTCATTTGCAAATGAAATGAGGTTGCAGTGACTAACAAAAGAGCTTCATACGCACACATGACAGAAAACACAGCGTTACACACACACACACACGCACACACACACACACACACACACACACACAGTCAACATGACAACTACAGAACTGTAGAATTTTTTTTTTAATGTGTCTTGTTTCTCTTCTCTTTCCACTGTCCTGGACCTCACGATTGTTTAATGGAAAAGCACATTCGTAACACAACTGTTGCAAATGTAATTGTAAATGTAAATGTATTTAAAGCTATCAGTTGTAAAGCCGAATGAATGCATGTAAATGCAGGAGCGAGACGTTCACGTACAAAACCCGTCTGCTGTATTTGGCCTGAACACAGAGAATGAGCAGCCGAGTACAGACACGCAGGTGAAATAAAGACACGATCAAACCACAGACTCGCATAAGAGCAACAGCCACGGCCAGTACGGTTTCTCAGTGAAACACAAACACCACAGCGACTCGCTCATTCATATCAGATTACAGCTTTCAGTCAGACAAACATCTAGGTCACGGCAATTTAAAAGATCAAAGGCTGTTAAAAACATACTGCGCCTCAATAACCCAACAGTTTTATAGTGAAAATGCATCATTTAATACAGTAACAGAAGATTGACTGTCACAGACGAGGTGATGCTGTGGAATTACAGTCAGCTGATGTTCTTTATGATGGATCAGTGACAGCAGAGCAAACACTCCCTACACAAACATCATCAGTACAGCGTGTGTGTGTGTGAGAGAGAGAGTGCGCGCGTGTGTGAGTATGTGAGTGTGCGTGAGAGTGTGAGAGCGTGTGAGAGAGTATGTGAGTGTGCGTGTGTGTGTGAGAGTGTGAGTGTGTGTGTGTGCGTGCATGTGAGAGTGCTTGTGTGTGTGAGTGAGCGTGCGTGTGAGTGCGTGAGTATGAGTGTGTGAGTGAGTTAGTGCGTGCGTGTGCGTCTGAGTGAGTGAGCGTGTGTGTGAGAGAATGAGTGTGAGAGTGTGTGTGCACGCGTGTGAGTTTGTGTGTGTGTGTGAGTGAGTGTGAGAGTTTGAGAGTGAGTGTGTGTGTGTGTGTGTGTGAGTGTGTGTGTGTGAGAGAGTGTGAGTGAGTGTGAGTGTGTGAGAGTGTGTGAGTGTGTGAGTGGGTGTGAGAGAGAGTGTGTGTGTGTGTGTGAGAGAGTGTGTGAGTGCGTGTGTGTGTGAGAGTGTGAGTGTGCGAGCGTGTGTGTGAGAGTATGCGAGTGTGCGTGTGTGTGAGAGAGTGAGTGAGTGAGTGTGTGTGTGTGTGAGTGAGAGAGTGTGTGAGAGAGTGTGCGAGAGAGTGTGAGAGAGTGTGAGTGAGTGTGAGTGTGTGAGAGTGTGTGAGTGTGTGTGAGAGAGAGTGTGTGTGTGTGTGTGAGAGAGTGTGTGAGTGCGTGTGTGTGTGAGAGTGTGAGTGTGCGAGCGTGTGTGTGAGAGTATGCGAGTGTGCGTGTGTGTGAGAGAGTGAGTGAGTGAGTGTGTGTGTGTGTGTGCGTGTGTTTGTGAGAGAGAGAGTGTGTGTGTG
>NW_015507104.1:36072-40973 GCF_001515645.1 Sinocyclocheilus grahami
CTCTCTCTCACTCCCGCTCTCTCTCATACGCACACTCACTTTCTCTCTCACACACGCACACATAAGCACACTCACTCTCTCTCTCTCTCACACACACACACACACGCACGCACGCACACACACACGCTCACACACGCTCACACACACACTCTCTCACACACACTCACCCTCTCTCACACTCTCTCTCTCTCTCTCACACACACACACACACACTCACTCTCTCTCACTCCCGCTCTCTCTCACACGCACACTCACTTTCTCTCTCACACACGCACACATAAGCACACTCACTCTCTCTCACACACACACACACACACACGCACACACGCACACACGCACACACGCACACACGCACACACGCACACTTTCTCTCGCTCTCACACGCACACACTTTCTCTCGCTCTCACACGCACACACTCTCTCACACACGCGCGCACACACTCACATACCTTCAGCTTTGTGCAACTCCAGTGCCAGCTGCTCCCGAGCTCGCTCCTCTTCTCCCAGACACTCCTGCAGCTCCTCCTGTCTGCGCTGCAGCTCCTCCATCTCCTCACTGTGTCTGAACTTCTCCCTCATCAGCTCCGTCTGTGTGATCCGCGCATGCTCCAGCTGACGGAGACGCAGAGACACAGCATGTGCTCAATATGGTCACATAATACGGACAAACACAAATAAAACAGCTGGCATTAATCAGACTTCTGTGTCATGTAAACCCGATGCAGTATATCCACTGTAATAACAAATACTGATCTATATCTGCACACGTTCAAGAAAAAGCAAATCTATGGAGAACCTGAAGAGTTTCTGGAGCGATTTCTATTCTAGAAACATTAAAGAAATGAACATTCATCAATAAACAGACGAGCAGAGCATCATAACAGTCTGACGACCTTCATTGTGTAATTCATTATGATTTTGTGCTTTTTGATCTTAGTGCTGCATTCGATACTATAGATCATGACATACTCATAGATCGATTACAAAACTATGCACGTATTCAAGAGCAGGCTTTAAGATGGTTTAGATCCTACCTGTCCGATCGCTACCACTTTGTTTATTTAAACGGGGAGTTATCTCAATTATCACCAGTAAAACATGGAGTGCCACAAGGATCTGTCCTAGGTCCTCTGCTATTTTCGATATACATGTTGCCCCTTGGTAATATACAAATAAACTTGAATTGAATCGAGGGTCATGAATGAAAGAACGCTTTATTAGAATACTTTGAAGAATTAATAAAAAAAAGCATCATAATAAATGTCAAAGAAAATTAATTTTTACGGTTTTATTTTAATTTTATTTTGATTATTTTTTATTTTACAATCAATTTTTATGATTTTATCATTTTTAAAGCGTTTTATTTTGATTGCTTTCATTTTAAAATTATTTATTTATTTTAATTCAGCATTTTCATGATTTTAAAAAAAATATTTACTATGTTTTATTTTGATTGGTTTTATTTTAAAATCAATCATATATAAAAATCACTTGTCATTTTACATTTTGTAATAATTTTATTCTTTTAAAAAAATTTGGGTCAGTGAGATTTGTTTTAAGGAAAAAATTATTCATCATGGACGCATTAAATTGATCAAAAGTGACAGTACAGACGTTTATAATGTTACAGAAGATTGCTATTTCAAATAAATGCAGTTCTGTTCATCTGTGAATCCTGAAAAATAAAATGCATCAGTTTCCACAAAAATATTGTGCAGCACGACTGTTTTCAACATTGATAATAATCAGAAATGTTTCTCCATATGTACATTAACTGACAGTCACCACTGATAAGCTACCACTAAATATTGTGGAAACTTAATTTGCTGTAAAGCTGCTTTGCAATGATTTGTATCGTGAAAAGCGCTGTACAAATAAACTTGAATTGAATCGAGGGTCATGAATGAAATAACGCTTTATTAGAATACTTTGAAGAATTAATAAAAAAAGCATCATAATAAATGTCAAAGAAAATTAATTTTTACCGTTTTATTTTAATTTGATTATTTTTTATTTTACAATCAATTTTTATGATTTTATCATTTTTAAAGCGTTTTATTTTGATTGCTTTCATTTTAAAATTATTTATTTATTTTAATTCAGCATTTTCATGATTTTTAAAAAAATATTTACTAAGTGTTTTATTTTGATTGCTTTTATTTTAAAATCAATCATATATAAAAATCACTTGTCATTTTACATTTTGTAATAATTTTATTCTTTTAAAAAATTTTGGGTCAGTGAGATTTGTTTTAAGGAAAAAATTATTCATCATGGACGCATTAAATTGATCAAAAGTGACAGTACAGACGTTTATAATGTTACAGAAGATTGCTATTTCAAATAAATGCAGTTCTGTTCACCTGTGAATCCTGAAAAATAAAATGCATCAGTTTCCACAAAAATATTGTGCAGCACGACTGTTTTCAACATTGATAATAATCAGAAATGTTTCTCGAGCAGCAGATCAGCATATTATACTGATTTCTGAAGATCATGTGACACTGAAGACTGGAGGAATGATGCTGAAAATACAGCTTTGCGCACAGAAATATATTACAGTTTGATAGATATTCACATAGAAAACAGCTATATTACATCATAATAATATTTCACTATTTTTACAGTATTTTTGATCAAATAAATGCAGACTTGGTGACTTAAAAAAAAAAAATCTTACTGACCCTAAGCTTTTGTACAGCACTACACAGTACTGTTCCGTCTTAAAGCAGTCTGAAAATACAGATGAAAAGCACACTGTGTCAACAAGCTCTGAGCGTTTGATCGTCTTCATGTGGTCACACACTGATGTGAAACAAAATCCTGCTTCAACAAAAGCCAGGATTTCTCTGACATGACAAGCGAGCCTGATCTCGTGTGAACACAAAACACACACACAAACACACCCAGGAATCTCCTTACAGCGCAGTCGACGTGTACAACAGCTCCAGACCCTCTTATCTAACTAAACGGCCAGCGAGCGTCTATAAAACCCTTTCCAAAGGTCACACTCTTACGGTGTAGGGCGGCGTGGGCAGGGAGATCTTGGAGACCACTTTGAGCAGGTGTCCGTTGTGGCGCTGGTTGATGTGTGAGATCTGCGTCTGCACGACTACAGCGTTCTTCTCGTGAAGCAGGTGGCTGAGAGGGAAGGGTCGCGGCAGCGGGATGCGCGACTCCACCTCGTAAACATCCATGTCCTGGCTTTCCAGCCAGCTGTCGCGCAGGATCTGCGAATCCCAATACGCCCGATAGGAATCCATGTCGTCTTCTAAGCGGCGTCCTGCGAGAAGTTAGAGACTCGTCTCATCGTCGTCAGGCACAAATGACACAGATCTCTGGTCAGGAAGAACCAGCTTGATGTAAATGAGCGAATCCCAGATGAACAAGTCGATCCGGAGAGGAAACGAGGAAACTACCTGTTACCAGAAACACACACACTCTCCCGTTCACTTTCCCTCGCGCTGGAAACTCATTAACAATTCCATGCTTCCGTGGCAACGGTCCTGTGGGAAAATGCAGGGCCTCATTAACGAGCGAGAACAGTGCATAGCAGAGACTCCCTCTGCCCCTCCTCCTTCTCTCTCTCTCTGTGTGTGTGTGTGTGTGTCTCTCTCTCTCTCTCTCTCTCTCAATCCAATTCAATTCAAAATTGCTTTATTGGCATGACTGTAAATGATACAATATTGCCAAAGCTTAGTACACATGTACAAAAAGATAAAAACAAATAATAATAATATAGTAACAATAATAATAAGTAAATGAACGTCACAGTAATATAATGGAATATTATAACATTTTAGAAGTATTAAACTGTAACAAATTATAACGTGAACATTTGATACCACAGTCTTTAACTTACATAGAAACACAAATACTTCGGATCACTGTCGTGGACAGTAGGGTAACACACTGAGGTCAGACACAACACACATTCACCTGCTGTCCCTCTCTCACTCACACACACATTCACACACACATTCACCTGCTGTCTCTCTCCCTCACACACACACACGCAGACATTAAAGCATCTTCCGGAGAACTATACATTTTTTTGAAATTATTTATCTATCTTTTTCAAGTCAAAATGGACCTGACTGCATTATGAGGGTTAAAGACCACCAAGACCATTAATGATCAGGAATGTGCTGCTTTCATTCCATCGGAGTGATTATTTTCTCTTCAAAGACTCCCTGATAACACCATTATTGATTAACTTCTCCTCCTACACACAAACCTCGACATAAATCTTCATTCCTGAGCAAGCCATTACACTATTAACTCACGGGAAAGCCATTAAGACCTTGAAAACCAGCATCATCGCCACAAATCCCTGCTCCTGCCAGATTAAAACCCGTTTTCACTCAGATCTGTGTGTTTACAGCAGCATGGCTCTGACTACATTAGATATACATGTCCATTAGTGTATCAGTGGCTTAAGAGAACTTCATCCGTTCTTTCAAAGCCTCGCTGTGTGTGCATTCCCTCATAATTCAAGTCAAACCGGATCTGAGCTGATCTAATCTTCGAATCTCTAGCTTAAAATATCAATATATCGATATAAGGCAGCCAAAATCAGCAGTCAAGATATTTGTTTGTTCATAATTTTAATTGTGTACATGTGCGGTGATGGTCTGTATCTCTGGCAGGAAGCTCAAATAAACGATTAGGAAAGATGGTTTCGCTTTACTGCAGACGGATCCACAGTGGGGCGTGGCTACACTGCTGCCATGGAAACCAAAGCATTATGCAAATCGGTCGGTATCTAAGGGCAACCGAAGCAAAAGGCCCCACCCACAGCAGTGAACATGTGACCTGTGAGCATCCGCCGGACTCTGATGAGAGCAGCTTGTGTTTCTCTCACACACACACACACACTCACACACACTCACACACTCACA
>NW_015507104.1:44793-48856 GCF_001515645.1 Sinocyclocheilus grahami
CCATCTGTCTGTCTGTCTGTCTATCTATCTATCTATCTATCTGTCTGTCTGTCTGTCTGTCTGTCTGTGTCTATCCAGCTGTCTGTCTGTCTATCCGTCTGTCTATCCATCTACCTATTTATCTATCTGTCTACCTATCCGTCCGTCCATCCGTCCGTCCACCTATCTATCCGTCCGTCCGTTCGTCTGTCTATCCATCTGTCTACCTATCTATCTGTATATCCGTCTGTCTGTCTATATATCTATCTGTCTATCCGTCTGTCTATCCGTCTGTCTGTCTGTCTGTCTGTCTGTCTGTCCGTCTGTCTGTCCGTCTGTCCGTCCATCTGTCTATCCATCTGTCTGTCTATCCGTCTGTCTGTCTATCCATCTGTCTATCTGTCTACCTATCTATCTGTCTATCTGTCTGTCTATCTATCTGTCTATCTATCTATCTGTCTGTTTGTCTGTCTATCTATCCGACCGTCCATCCGTCTGTCCGTTTGTCTACCTATCTATCTATCTATCTATCTATCTATCTATCTATGTCTGTCTGTCTGTCTGTGTCTATCTGTCTATCCATCCTTCGGTCTATCTATCCATCTATCTGTCTAACTATCTGTCTATCTATCTATCCGTCTGTCTCTCACACACTCACACACACACACACATACACACATACACACACTCAGTACAGAACCACTCCATCCTGAGCTGCCAAAAACAGCCATACATAACACTAAAATCAGAAAAAACATACAATAAAATACACCTTAACACGAAAAGTCAAATTAAATTAAATTAAATTTTCAAATAAATAAATATATAAAATGAAATGTATAGATAAAATAAATACAAAAACAAAAAATTAATTTTAGCTTGTTCGCAAGGCAACATTTTTCTTTTTTGTTTAGTTTAGCTTTAGGTACTGATATAACTAAAACTAAATAAACCAAAACTATTGAATTAAATTCATAAAAACTACATCAACTTCAGAAAAACTAATAAAACTGGCAAAAACACAATTTTTACTAAAATTGAAAAAAGTGAATCTAAAAAAATTACATCTAATTCTAAATATTAAGAATATTAGAATAAATGTTTTTATTAAAATATTAATAAAAACAGTAAAAAAACACTGCATAGAGTAATTATTTTGCACTATCATTCAATTTTGGGGTCGGTAAGATTTTAATGTTTCTGAAAGAGTCTCTTCTGCTCACCAGGGCCGCATTTATTTGATCTAAAATACAGTAAAAATACTGATATATTATTAGAATGTAAAACAGCTGTTTTCTGTGTGAATATCTGTTAAACTGTAATGTATTTCTGTGATGTGCAGCTGTATTTTCAGCATCATTCCTCCAGTCTTCAGTGTCACATGATCTTCAGAAATCAGTATAATATGCTGATCTGCTGCTCGAGAAACATTTCTGATTATTATCAGTGTTGAACACAGTTGTGCTGCACAATATTTCTGTGGAAACTGTGATGCATTTTATTTTTCAAGATTCACAGATGAATAGAAAGTTCAAAAGAACAGCATTTATTTGGCATAGAAGTCTTTTGTAACATTATAAACGTCTGCACTTAACTTTGAGTGTTTCTGAACTCTTTTGTACCTGAGTGCTGGTCTCAGTGATGGCGATGAGCAGCTTCTCGACGGCGCTCTGCAGTCGTGTGCTGATGCTCAGCAGAAGCTCCTCCCTCTCCTGCGGGAGCTCCGCCCCCTGCAGCTGTAGCTCCGCCCCCTGGATCTTCAGCAAGCACTCCAGCCCTCCGTCGCTCTCGGTCTCTGCTGAAAACAGGCTGAGGTCATCAGCAGTCGTCTCTGTGCTGAGAAAGCTCTCCGAGGACGCGTCTGTGTGCGGGACACAAGAGACGAGCCACATCAAAACAGCTTATTCCTATCAGAACTGCAGAAACCAGCAGGCCTTTATAACATAACCCAACACTATAAAGCTTGAACCCGGTCGAGCACGTGATGTTTTTGAGAATAACACAGGACAGAGATATAACAGATTAAGACTTAATGAACTACAGATGAATGGATGCAGTGACAAAGGCATGAAGGAGACATGAATGGGTGTTTTGTGTGTTGAGTTACAGGAGCGTCCGTCTCATATTCAACCTGAGTGCATCACACCATATGAGACGACACAGCAAAATTATTAAAACTTTAACTAAAATTACAGTAAATAATAATAAATATATAAAGTATATAATAAAAACTGATTCAAAATCATCAAAAAACTATAGTAGTACCTCAATGATGCTAAAAACACACAACAAAATTACTAAAAATACAAAAAATTATAATAAATAGTATTAATAAATAATATGAAATATGAAATAAAAACCCATTCAAAATATTAATAAAAATCATTATAGTACCTCAATGACACTAAAAACACAATTACTAAAACGTTAACTAAAATTACAAAAAATAATAAGTATTAATAAATAAATACATAATAAAATATAAAATAAAAATCATAATAAAAAATCATAATAGTACCTCAATGATGCTAAAAACACACAACAAAATGACTAAAATTATAAAAAATAAAAAAAAATCTTATTTATAAATAATAAATAAAGACATATAAAATAAAAACCAAATCAAAATATTAATAAAAATCATTATAGTACCTCAATGACACTAAAAACACAAAATTACTCAAACTAACTACAATTACAAAAAATAATAAATATTTAGAAATAAAGAAATAATAAAATATAAAATAAAAACAAAATCAATAATAAAAATCATAATACCACCTCAATGACACTAAATGACACTAAAATCCCACAACAAAATTACTAAAATTATAAAAATAATAATAAATATTTATAAATAATAAATAAAGACATATAAAATAAAAAACAAATAAAAATCATTATAGTACCTCAATGACACTAAAAACACACAACAAAAAAAATTATTAATAAATAATAAAATATAAAATACAAACTAAATTTTTTATATTAATAAAAACAATAATAGCACTGTTTGGCATCAGTGAACACACCCAAACGCATTAAACCGTCATCTGTTATTAACTTTACACACACAGGATGTCACGTCCTTCTTTAAACGTTTCTAAATCTTTTACTAAACCACATCACAACACTTCAGCTGAACACAAGCACTTCTGACATAAAGTGTGACCGACTTCTATTAATGCGACAGGACGTCGTCGTTCAGGAAGCTGTAGAAGAAGCCCTGATGATTTCAGATGAAGTCAAACCCGAATCAGAGATGTTACGAGTAGTGTGTGTTAATGTGTCTGACCTGATGCTTTCACGCTGGATGCCTCCAGGATGCCCTGCACATGACGGCCGATGGTCTCCTCCGCCGCCGCCGTCGTCTTCAGCACATCGACCAGCGCCTGACGCAGACGAGCGTTCGCCTGACGCAGCACATCCCTGCCAGAGAACCGGAAACACACGACTTACTGACCTGACCGCTGAGACACATCTGTCGGACTAACAGGGTTTCCGTGAGCTTATAAAAAGCTAAAAAGGAATTAAATCATAAAAATGTTAAAATGTTTTTTTTTTAAAAGAATAAAAATAACACTTACTACATCTTATTAAACCATAAAAAAGTACAATTAAAATAAATACTTTTAAAATAAAAAAAATTAAAATTTAAAGTAACAGTTGAAAAGTATTATTACATCATAAAACATAAAATTAAAATAATCTTAAAATAAAAACAAATCAAAATAAAATTTCCTAAAAATTAATTAAATAAAAATGTAAAACTAAAATATATTTTAAAATAAAAATGAAAATAAAATACAAAAAAAAAAATCAGAAACATTTAAAATAAGTACAAAGTAGTAAATAAATATTTAATGATAAAAACAAATTTAAATTAAACTTACTAAAAAATTTATTAAATCAGAAAAAATTTAAAATAAGTAGAAAATAAGTAAATAAATTTTTAA
The DNA here is from genome assembly GCF_001515645.1 of Sinocyclocheilus grahami. Classification (NCBI taxonomy): domain Eukaryota; kingdom Metazoa; phylum Chordata; class Actinopteri; order Cypriniformes; family Cyprinidae; genus Sinocyclocheilus; species Sinocyclocheilus grahami. Next base: position 48,729 of record NW_015507104.1, read on the forward strand.
AATAAAAATGTCTATCCGTCTATCTATCCAGCTGTCTGTCGGTCTATCTGTCTGTCTGTCTATCTGTCTGTCCATCTGTCTACCTATCTATCTATCTGTCTGTCTACCCATCTATCCGTCCGTCCGTC
>NW_015507104.1:48866-51621 GCF_001515645.1 Sinocyclocheilus grahami
TCTGCTTTGTGTCTCTGACACTCTGGAGATAATCTTCCAATTCATTATTTGATTTTAGGGTTCAAAATTAATTAAATAAAAATGTAAAACTAAAATATATTTTAAAATAAAAATGAAAATAAAATACAAAAAAAATCAGAAACATTTAAAATAAGTACAAAGTAGTAAATAAATATTTAATGATAAAAACAAATTTAAATTAAACTTACTAAAAATAAAATTAAATCAGAAAAATTTTTAATTTAAAAAATCTTAAAAAATTTAAATAAAAATAACAAATTAAAATAAAACTATATAATTAAATTGTAAAAACACTTAATTAACCTGGTAAAACTTAAAGCATATGTCAAATTAACATCAATAAATAATGAAAAAATTAAAAACTGTTGCAAAGTATTATTAAATCATCATAATAATCTTAAATAAAAATAAAACAAAATAAAATACAAAAAATGTATTAAATCAGAAAAAATTTAAAATAAAAATGTCTATCCGTCTATCTATCCAGCTGTCTGTCTGTCTATCCGTCTGTCTGTCTATCTATCCGTTTGTCTAGCTGTCTATCTGTCTGTCTGTCTATCTGTCTGTCCATCTGTCTACCTATCTATCTATCTATCTGTCTGTCTACCCATCTATCCGTCCGTCCGTCCGTCTATCCATCTGTCTACCAATCTATCTATCTATCTGTCTATCCGTCTGTCTGTCTATCTATCTATCTATCTATCTATCTATCTATCTATCTATCTATCTGTCTGTCTATCTATCTATCTATCTATCTATCTATCTATCTATCTATCTATCTATCCGTCCGTCCGTCCGTCCGTCCGTCTATCTGTCTATCCATCTGTCTACCTATCTATCTATCTATCTGTCTGTCCGTCCGTCCGTCCGTCCGTCCGTCCATCTATCTGTCTGTCCGTCCGTCCGTCCGTCCGTCCGTCCGTCCGTCCGTCCGTCCGTCTGTCTGTCTATCTGTCCGTCCGTCCGTCTATCTGTCCGTCCGTCCGTCCGTCCATCCGTCTACCTATCTATCTATCTATCTGTCTGTCTACCCATCTATCCGTCCGTCCATCTGTCTGTCCGTCCGTCTGTCTACCTATCTATCTGTCTATCCGTCTGTCTGTCTATCTATCCATCCATCCATCCATCCATCCATCCATCCATCCATCCATCCATCCATCCATCTATCTGTCTATCTATCTATCTATCCGTCTGTCTGTCTGTCCATCTGTCTGTCCATCTGTCTGTCTACCCATCTATCCGTCCGTCCGTCCATCTGTCCGTCCGTGCGTCTGTCTGTCTACCTATCTATCCGTCTGTCTATCTATCTATCTATCTATCTATCTATCTCTATCTATCTATCTATCTATCTATCTATCTATCTATCTATCTATCTATCTGTCTGTCTATCTGTCTGTCTATCTGTCTGTCTATCTGTCTGTCTATCTGTCTGTCTATCTGTCTGTCTGTCCGTCTGTCTATCTGTCTGTCCGTCCGTCTGTCTATCTGTCTACCTATCTATCTGTCTATCCGTCTGTCTGTCTGTCTATCTATCTGTCTGTCTATCTATCTGTCTGTCTATCTATCCGTCCGTCCGTCCATCTGTCTATATGTCTACCTATCTATCCTTCTGTCTGACGTTCTATCTATCTATCTGTCTGTCTGTCTGTCTATCGGTCTATCTATCTGTCTGTCTGTCTGTCTGTCTGTCTGTCTATCGGTCTATCTGTCTATCGGTCTATCTATCTATCCGTCTGTCTGTCTGTCTATCTATCCGTCCGTCCGTCCGTCCGTCTATCTATTGGTCTATCTATCTATCTATGTCTGTCTGTCTGTCTGTCTGTCGATCCGTCTGTCTGTCTGTCTAGCCATCTGTCTGTCTGTCTAGCCATCTGTCTGTCTGTCTGTCTGTCTATCTATCTATCTATCTGTCTGTCTGTCTGTCTGTCTGTCTGTCTGTCTGTCTGTCTGTGTCTATCCAGCTGTCTGTCTACCTATCCGTCCGTCCATCCGTCCGTCCACCTATCTATCCGTCCGTCCGTCCGTCTGTCTATCCATCTGTCTACCTATCTATCTGTATATCCGTCTGTCTGTCTATCTATCTATCTGTCTATCCGTCTGTCTGTCTGTCCATCTGTCTGTCCGTCTGTCCATCCATCTGTCTATCCGTCTGTCTGTCTGTCTATCCATCTGTCTATCTGTCTACCTATCTATCTGTCTATCTGTCTGTCTATCTATCTGTCTGTTTGTCTGTCTATCTATCCGACCGTCCATCCGTCTGTCCGTTTGTCTGTCTATCTATCGGTCTACCTATCTATCTATCTATCTATCTATGTCTGTCTGTCTGTCTGTGTCTATCTGTCTATCCATCCTTCGGTCTATCTATCCATCTATCTGTCTAACTATCTGTCTATCTATCTATCCATCTGTCTATCCATCTGTCTGTATCTATCTGTCTGTCTGTCTATCTATCTATCTCTGTCTATCCGTCTGTCCATCTAACTATCTATCTATCTATCCGTCTGTCTGTATCTATCTGTCTGTCTGTCTATCTATCTATCCGTCTGTCCATCTAACTATCTATCTATCTATCTATCTATCTGTATCTATCTGTCTGTCTGTTTATCTATCCGTCTATCTATCTATCCGTCTGTCCGTCTAACTATCTGTCTATCTATCTATCCATCTGTCTAACTATCCGTCTATCCATCCGTCTGTCTATCTATGAGTTCTAATGACTATACAGAACTTTTAT
>NW_015507104.1:54649-63450 GCF_001515645.1 Sinocyclocheilus grahami
GTGTGTGTGTGAGAGAGAGAGAGAGAGAGAGAGACAGACAGGAACAGGAAGCAGCGCACACCTGCAGGAGCTGCTGGGTGAGTGTGTGTATCTGAGCCGTCAGGAGTGTGTTCTGCCCCTGATACGCCTCCAGCTGAAGTGTGTGTGACGATCTGAGAGCCTCCTCCTGCAGGACCAGCTCTTCTTCATCATCATCATCCTCCTCTTGTGTTGTGTGTTCAGTGATGACGGTCTGCTCTTCTTCAGGAGACTGTGGAGTCAGCAGACGAGTGTTAGACTCAATCATCAGACGTCAGCAGCTGATTATGGGCTCAGCATCAGAGCTGACAAGAACGATGACTATAATAATACTCTAATAACTGCTCTCTCTCTATGAGAACAGAGAGCCCACACCGCAACTCTAACGATAACGACACAGAGGAGCGATACCGCTGGAATCACTTTCAGAGCTGATGAATGATAAAAACACAGACAGCCAATCAGAATCCACCTGACTTTAAAGAGCTCCAGCATTTAAAGTGACAGACAACAAAACTGCAGAATAAACAGTTGGTGTGTACACTAATATAGTATTCAATACAGTTAACGTTGACTTGTTTGGGTAAATCTGTGTTATTTTAGTATCACTGAGATATTATAATAGATTTTATTAGTATTTGTGACCCTGGACCACAAAACCAGTCACAAGTGTCAATTTTTCATATATAAATACGCTCTCCATTGATGTATGGTTTGTTAGGACAGGACCATATTTGGCTGAGATACAACTATTTGAAAATCTGGAATCTGAGGGTGCAAAAAAATCTAAATATTGAGAAAATCATCTTTAAAGTTGTTCAAATGAAGTTCTTAGCAATGCATATTACTAATCAAAGTTGTGTGTTCAGTGATGAAGGTCTGCTCTTCTTCAGGAGACTGTGGAGTCAGCAGACAAGTGTTAGACTCAATCATCAGACGTCAGCAGCTGATTATGGGCTCAGCATCAGAGCTGACAAGAACGATGACTATAATAATACTCTAATAACTGCTCTCTCTCTATGAGAACAGAGAGCCCACACCGCAACTCTAACGATAACGACACAGAGGAACGATACCGCTGGAATCACTTTCAGAGCTGATGAATGATAAAAACACAGACAGCCAATCAGAATCCACCTGACTTTAAAGAGCTCCAGCATTTAAAGTGACAGACAACAAAACTGCAGAATAAACAGTTGGTGTGTACACTAATATAGTATTCAATACAGTTAACGTTGACTTGTTTGGGTAAATCTGTGTTATTTTAGTATCACTGAGATATTATAATAGATTTTATTAGTATTTGTGACCCTGGACCACAAAACCAGTCACAAGTGTCAATTTTTCATATATAAATACGCTCTCCATTGATGTATGGTTTGTTAGGACAGGACCATATTTGGCTGAGATACAACTATTTGAAAATCTGGAATCTGAGGGTGCTAAAAAATCTAAATATTGAGAAAATCATCTTTAAAGTTGTTCAAATGAAGTTCTTAGCAATGCATATTACTAATCAAACATTAAGTTTTGATATATTTACGGTAGGACATTTACTAAATACATATTGAATTCATTTTCATTTATATATTATTTGATTTTTTATTTTAAAAAGTTTTAGTAATTTTGTTGCGTTTTTATAATTTTTTAAATTTTGTTTTAATTTTGTTTTTATTCATTTTAGTTTTGTTTTATTTTTAGTTATTTTAATACATCAGGTTAAATTACATTTTACATTACATTTACATTTAGTCTTTTAGCAGATGATTTTATCCAAAGCGACTTACAAAGTAGAAGCAATCAGACCAATAGAATAGAATAGAATATAGTACAATAGAAAAGAGTAGAGTAGAATAGAGTATAGTAGAATAGAGTAGAACAGAATAGAGTACCGTAGAGTAGAACAGAATAGAGTACCGTAGAGTAGAGTAGAATAGAGTACAGTAGAGTAGAGTAGAATAGAATAGGTAAGTGCTAGTATTAATTGGTCAGGTGATAGCGAAATATATGTCTTTAGAAGTTAAATGAAAAAGAGAACTGTTGCCATGGAAACTAGCTTAAATAAAATTAGTATAATATTTATATTAGTATATAATTATTTAAATAGTATAATATGTATACAAGTACAATATTTATTCATATTTTATTACATTATATATTATATAATATTTCCATAATTTATTTCAGTTAATGTTTTGTTTTTATTTAAAGTAATATTTTTATGTAAGTAAAAGTATGTAAGTAGTACGTTAAGTTAACTATAATACCCATAAGGTGAACCATTCCTTTACACAGTAACTTATTTTCTACTGAACATTATAATGTTTTTATGGCTGATTTCACTTTGACAGCAGAAACACACTGACGATTCATACATGCATGAATTTAAAGATCAGAATGAATCTGACAGAAGATTTTAATCTGTTAAATAACGTGCTCATTCCTATCTCGTCAAAAACACTGGAGCTAAAAGCAATGAGTGAGTGAGTGAGTGAGTGAGTGAGTGTGTGTGTGTGTGTGTGTGTGTGTGAGAGTGTGTGTGTGAGAGTGTGTGTGTGTGTGTGTTTGTGTGTGTGTGTGTGTGAGAGAGTGTGTGTGTGAGAGTGTGTGTGTGTGTGTGTGTGTGTGTGAGTGTGTGTGTTTTCATGCAGTAAATGTGAGCTGAAGGGCTTCAATGCTACAAAATGACACTCGTCCTACAGATCATCCACACACTCACACACACACACTCATTCATACACACACTCATTCATACACACACTCATTCATACACACACTCATTCATACACACACAGTTCATCTTCTAGTTCGAGCTGCAGAATGAATCTGAGACTCACGTGAGCTCATATATTCATAAAGGAAGCTGAAAATTCACTGATGACCCAATTCTGAATCCTAATGAGAATTAAAATGAACAAAATCCATAATAAAAGCCGAACTCGTGAAGCACAGCGTTGAGGAATCTGTGGCACACGTGCTCTCACCTTCATCAGGCTCACAGAGTTCAGTCGGTCCTCCTCATCCTCGCTGTCGTCCGTCTGTGTGCCGGTGCTCGTCTCGCAGGCCTGTTTGCTGATCCGGGCCTCTTCGGTCTGCTGGGCGAACTCAACCGACATCTGCACGATCACCTGACGCAGCAAACGCAAAAACATCCACCGTTTCAGATCCATAACGGCAGACATTCACAACGTCAAACTCGTGTAGCCATCGATTCAAGACAGAGCTTAAAACGCTGAAGCTATTCATCTCATCGCTTCCTCTTTACTATTAGCTATAGCACCAAATAAACATGAACGAACATCGCGTTGTTGAAAGAAACGGAACAACTTACTGAAATCAATCATGAATCATGGAATCGATCGATCAGTCTCTCAACCGCAGAAAGAGTTCAGTAAAAAAACACAATGTCACGTAACCTCAGGAAAGATATTCAATGCACATAAACTTGATAGTCAGTTAGAAATATATTTTTGATCAATATATGAACTATATAACATATTCATAGCATATGTACTTAATCTTTTGGTGATGTCTTATAAATCAGTCATGAAAACCAATTTTTATTAGTCACCATAAATGTTTATATTTCAACAAATTGGAGTAAAAACAATTATATCATTAAATAGTTGATATAAAGACTGATTTATGTGCAGTTTAATATTTGTATTAAAAAACAAATATCAATCCAAATTTTACAGACTGATTTGTGTGCAATTTAATATTTGTATTAATATATATACACATTTTTTTTCTTCAGTTTTCGGATAAATATTACTACATAAAATTAATTTCAGCGCATTATCAGCAGAAAATAAGCTAAAAAAAAACTCCATACGTACTTCACATGTTTTTATTAAAATAAATAAATAAAAAAACAAACAAACAATGCATGATAAAAAAATAAAAAATTATATATATATAGATATATATATATATATATATATACACACATACATACACACATTTGTTACAATAATGTTATATATATATATATATATATATATATACACACACACATACATGTATGTATGTATGTATGTATATAAAAAAAAACATTATTTTTGGTTTTTCGGCAACAGACTTTTGGTGTTTTGGTAAAAAATTAATTTCAGTGCATCACTAACCTAGAATAAGCTAAATTTCTCATAAAACTACCATAGAAACCACACACAGGTTTTCCTAAATTTAAGGGGGAAAATAGCATGCAATATTTAAATAATGCTAATTACGATCTGGTTTCAGTTTTCAGCTAAATATTATTTAAAAAAATGAATTTTGGTGCATCATCAGCCGAGAATAAGCAACAACATTCCTCATAAAACTATAGAACCTTCAATAAGGTTTTCTTACAAATTTTTTTTTTTTTTTTTAAATGTTGGATAAGCATTATTTTTGGTTATGGTTTTGGTCTAAATGAAAACTTTTGGTTAAAAAAATAAAAAAATAAATAAAAATTCAGTGCATCATTAGCCGAGAATGTGCAAAATTCTATCATTAATTAAAACTAGCATGCAAACATCACGCAGTAAACCAAACCGGTAATATAAAGCCATGAGACAGTATTAAAGTGTTGTAAATTACCTTGGCGATCTCCTCCTCCAGGCGTCTGAGATGGGGCTCCTCCGGAGGACATGTGTCTCTCAGTCTCTCCTCCTCATCCTCCTCCTGAGACAGAAACAGCAGCGAGATAAGCCGGACACAGAGGAAAGAGAGGAGGAGTTGAGTGTGTGTGTGTGTGTGTGTGTGTGTGAAAGAGCTCTTTCTAGTGGAGACACACGTGCGTCTCACACACTGAAGCCCGTCTCTCTGCTGTAATCAAACCCTCGATTTTTCTCTGAAACCTCATTCAGTCGGTAAAATAAGATCCAGAAGCTCTTTTGAAACGTATCGGTTCTGTTTCTCTTCTCATATATATATATATATATACAGTGGGTACGCAAAGTGTTCAGACCCCCTTAAATTTTTCACTCTTTGTTATATTGCAGCCATTTGCTAAAATCATTTCAGTTAATTTTTTTTCCTCATTAATGTACACACAGCACCCCATATTGACAGAAAAACACAGAATTGTTGACATTTTTGCTGATTTATTAAAAAAGAAAAACTGAAATATCACATGGTCCTAAGTATTCAGACCCTTTGCTGTGACACTCATATATTTAACTCAGGTGCTGTCCATTTCTTCTGATCATCCTTGAGATGGTTCTACACCTTCATTTGAGTCCAGCTGTGTTTGATTATACTGATTGGACTTGATTAGGAAAGCCACACACCTGTCTATATAAGACCTTACAGCTCACAGTGCATGTCAGAGCAAATGAGAATCATGAGGTCAAAGGAACTGCCTGAAGAGCTCAGAGACAGAATTGTGGCAAGGCACAGATCTGGCCAAGGTTACAAAAAAATTAAGGTTTAATTTTGTGCTCTTAAGGTTCCTAAGAGCACAGTGGCCTCCATAATCCTTAAATGGAAGACGTTTGAGATGACCAGAACCCTTTTTTATCGCTCTTTTCTATTCCCTCTATCCAGAATTGATGCTTCACTTTCTATCTTTCTCTTTTATCATGTCTTTTCTCTTCATTTCTTCTTTTATCTGTTGTGTCTTAACTTTAAAAAAAAAGTTATGTTTATAACTATAAATATGCTATGGTAAACATCTGTAAAAAATGTGTATATTAATTTATCAAATAATACTATGGAAGCTTTTTAGAATAATTTATTTATATAAATTTGTGTGTGTGTGTGTGTGTCTGTCAGTGTGTGTGTCTGTCAGTGTGTGTGCGCGTTTTTGTGATAAATGAGGACATAAATTTGTATAATGACAAAGGTATAACAAGTATTACAAGGAGAAGGTGACTATTCAGGACATTACCCCATGTCCCCACTTTTCAAAAGGCTTATAAATCACACAGAATGGAGTGTATTGAAAATCTGAAATAGCAGAAAGTCTCCTGTGAGGGGTAGGTTTAGGGGTAGGGTTGGTGTAGGGCAATAGAATATACGGTCTGTACAGTATAAAAACCATTACGCCTATGGAGAGTCCCCACTTTTCACAAAAACAAACCAGTGTGTGTCTGTGTGTTAGTGTGTCTGTGTGTGTCTGTCTGTGTGTGTGTGTGTGTGTTTTTCTATTCTGGTGGGGACTTAAACCTGAACACACACAGACTCATGGGGACTCACGGTCACGGTGGGGACCTAAATTGTGCTCCCCACGGGTAAACAAGCTGATAAATCACACAGAATTATGTTTTTTGAAAATCTAAAAATGCAGAAAGTTTCCTGTGAGGGGTAGGTTTAGGGGTAGGGTTGGTGTAGGGCAATAATCAAAATCAATTTAGAAGTAGAAATTATGCCTTTTAATTAATTTGCTTTCTAAAAAAGTATAACATTAATTCCCTTATTATTTATAGAAAATTAGTATATTTAACAAGTAGATGTGTTTCTGGTAAAACTGAACGGTACGATTAAGGAAAGTTGTTGTTGAAATTGTACACAGTAGGCATATTAATATTGTTAATTAACGTTAACATGGTGGCCAAAGGAGATCCTGTAATGCACAAAATAAAACATTCAGATTGTATTTGTAACATGTAAAAAATTTTTACCAAATCTTTCACACTAACTGTCCAGTGTAAGAGTGAGTGTGTGTGAAGCACACAGAGATGGAGCCGTTCACTCATGCGTGAGCAGGGTTTGTTGTGTAACAAGTCTGAGATGTAGGGCAGCTCTCAGCCGCGGGCCGCTAAACACACCACAGCGCTACAAAAGCACCAGAAACTCACCAGATCTGAGAGAAACACTGAGGTGAGACTGACCTGAAGATGTTCGCGGCGCTCGTCTCTCGTCAGCGGCGGACAGACGCTCGGCATGCTGGGAAAACACAAACACAGAGCGAGAGAGTCAACGTCACGCGCCACCAAAGCAGAAACCACCACAACACTGCGCTCGGTGAGCTAGAAATTTAATTAATTTAAACCAAAAATTATTCAAACAAAAATGTTATATTATATATTAAAAATATTATATTATGTTAAATATTATATATAATAATAATAATATATAAAAGAAACGCGAAAACATTATAATAATATTTGGTGAGATGTGATGAGTGTCCAGACGGGGGCAGCACAGCTTCAGCCATCAAACGCTCAGCCATTAGTCTTGATCACAGAAAACACCGCTGGATTTCTCTCATCGGAGCACTTTTATCTGAGATGTGTGAGAGTTTGACATCTCTGGGCTTTAAACGCATCTATCATTAATGAAAGCACTTCAGAAAAACACACATGCATCGGCGCTCACGTTTGTTTCACAGGCCGATGAGAAAAAAAAACTTAAGTCTGATGTCTGTGAGACGAAGCTCTAGTGCGGGTTCATATTTAGAGAGAAGAGACCCTCTCTCACTCACACACACACTCTCACAGACACACACGCACACTCACACGGCTGAATTATAGCCCGAGAGGCCTTGTGTTATCAGCCTCTGTGTGTAAATGTTAGTCTGACAGCAAATGAAAAGTTACGAGGCTTGATTAAAAACGCTCAGCGGATCGCCTGAGAGAAACGTGACTTTAATTAAAGCAACAATAGCATCATTAATAAAGGAAGACGGATCACAAAACGTGTTTAGCTCAGATCACGATTCTGAAGTTAACAAATAAATGCGTAATTTACAAAAAGGCTCAGACAAAATATTAATTCCTGCAGTCAGTTTAAAAGTGTTTAATTAATTTAATTTGTAATTGTTCATTTTAAATATATAAAATAATATATATAATATAGCTATTTATAATATTAAAATTATGAAAAATTGGTTTGAATGAATGATTCAATGACTCACTCATGAATACTTCACTTCATTACTGGGTGAATCAGTGTTTTTGAACGAATCTCTTGAATGAATGAATCAATGACAAATAAATTTTTTAACAGTCCCGACACAAACCTTATTTGAAGCGCCAGCTACTTTTAAAAGGTGATTTGCTCGATTTTGATCGCTACCATAGACATCAGTGTTTATATCCGAACTATAAACTTTCATCCCAGTATTTTCCTCATGAAACCCTAGTTTTGGGAAAGCCTGGTTTAGCCAATACCAATTATTCAGTTGTATAGAACCAGCCATTGACGAATATTTACTAAATATGACCAACATTAAGCGGAGGGTAAATTAATAAATGACTTGAGGCATTGCACTGGTACTGTGCAATAATTTATCTAACGATCTGAAACATCAAAAGCAGAATTAGACTTTTCTGCTATTTTACAGTCAAACCAAAATGTATTCAGACATCTTCAACATTTCTCACATTATATCACTGTTTATTTGCTATAGTTTAGAACAGAAGTTCTCAAACTTTTTACAGCGGCGTACCCCGTATTTTTTACCTTTATAGAGGCAAATATTTTCTATCCTTATTAATTGTATGTCATGTTTTATGTCATATTCTTAACATTCCATTAAGTGTATTATTAATATAATAAATAAAGCAATAAATGATGGCAAATCGAAGTGATACTTGTAGATTTAAAAATAGGTGGCGGAAAGTCGCTGTCTTAATGAGCCAGGCGTCGCGTCATTCATTCAGTAACGAAGCAAAATGCTGTAGTTATGAATGGGTTATTAATCACTGACTCTCCAAATCGTTCAAAGCGCGCAGACTCGTTCATTAATGAAACACCGCTGTATGATGCTTGGAGATGCGCACCAGATGATACGGATTTCGTTGGAACTATTATTTCATTGCAAAATAGAACAAACATGACAATATTCTGTTCAAAAT
>NW_015507104.1:65027-68797 GCF_001515645.1 Sinocyclocheilus grahami
GGCGTCGCGTCATTCATTCAGTAACGAAGCAAAATGCTGTAGTTATGAATGGGTTATTAATCACTGACTCTCCAAATCGTTCAAAGCGCGCAGACTCGTTCATTAATGAAACACCGCTGTATGATGCTTGGAGATGCGTTCCAGACGATACGGATTTCGTTGGAACTATTATTTCGTTGCAAAATAGAACAAACATGACAACATTCTGTTCAAAATGTAGGCTACATTTAAAATGTAAAATGTTCACTTAATATTACCTTTTTTGTTGAACTGTTGTAAAAATGAATGGCACATTTGCCATCGTTTGGATATTCAGGGAAATTTGCATTCTTGCTCATATCTTAAACATGAAAACAATAACACGCACAGAGTGTGTCTGTATCGAAGAGAGTTTAAATAGATCTCAATGTACAGTGCGTGTCAATATTTGCTCTTCATGCTATTAAGTGAAGATCTATTTTAAAGATACATTGAACAGCAGCGTGATTTGCTAAAGCAGCATATTCAGCGGCCATCCTATCAAAATGAGGTAAGCTGATTGGATATCATGTATTTGACCGTTTACAGCACCCCCATTTTCCTGTTTTTACATTAGAAGCGGCATTTTGCTTCTCAGAAATACGTTCGGTTTTAATGTTGCTTTAAGTTGGGGTATTAAATGAATGCCAAAACTCAGAATTTTGTACCCCCCACCGTCATCTCACATACCCCCCAGTTTGAGAACCACTGGTTTAGAAAATGGTAATAAAATATGAGAAGAACTCAGAGTTGAACTGTGTCAGAACAAATTCATCTTGATAATGTCAGATAACTTTGATAGAAAGGTATGCAATGAATTCGGTTGAATAGCTGTCAGCTGTTAAATTTAATACACAATTAGATAAAACCAATTTAGCTCAACTAATTAACAAAAAGTGCTTCATTTAGTTCAGTCTGTGGTGTAAAAAGATCGCATTAGCAATTAAAGAAAAAAACACTTAAGCAAAACATGCTTAAGTCAAAGTGTTTGAATCATTTTTGATACCAAATTTTACAGGTAGTCCACTGTATGAAGAATTTTTGGGTATAATATGTCTCAGTTTACTTTATTCTGCTATCCTCATTTATATAAATGAACTATAGTGTCCTGCACCCACTAGTAAAAAAAACTATAAAAAATTATATCTGGAGTCTGAATAATTTTTGGTTTGACTATTTGATCAAACACGCTGTAAAAATAGTGAAATATTATTACCACGTAAAATATCTGTTTTCTATGTGAATATCTGTTCAAGTGTAATTTATTTCTGTGATCAAAGCTGAATTTTCAGCATCATTACTGCAGTCTTCAGTGTCACATGATCTTCAGAAATCATTCTAATATGCTGATTTGCTGCTCAAGAAACATTTCTGATTGTTATCAATATTTAACAGTTTTTAATGTATTTTTTAATAAATAAGTATAGCCTTGGTGAGCAGAAGATACTCTATCAAAAACATGTATATATCTAAAAAGCCCTGTGAATTTGACCATGTTATCTTTGGGGGAAAAAGGGAAAACAATTAATATTAAACAAGTCTCATACTGTCACTTCTTCCCGTGGAGTGCCTCAAGGATCTGTTCTTGATCCACTTTTGTTTTCAATCTACATGCTCCCTCTGGGTCAGATCAAAAAATTTTAATTATTCCAAACTTATGGCCAGTAGTGTAGCTGGCTGGGACAAACACGAATGGATGTAAAGCACTTGTTTCTATGTGGTGTGATATTAGATTTGAGGTTAGTCACCTGAAGATCTCCCCGGCTCCTGTGAGCTCCTGGAGTCTCCTCTGCAGCAGGAGGATCTCGGCTGTGAAGCGCTCCTGCGTCTCCTCCATCTGCTGCTGATAGTCGCTCTTCAGCCGCTCGATCTCCAGACGCGCAGAGCACTCCTCAGACTCTGCCATGAGCTCTGCAGGAACAGGAGAAACACGTGAGGATATCCTGCCACTGTTTACAGGCTTCACAATGCAACATGTGAACGTGCTGTTAAATTACTGAACGCTTGTTTTTTTTAGTTCAAAGGCTGACAAAAACGTTCAGGAATTCAATCATTAGTTTTTTCAATTCAATCAATCATTTTGGGACTGCATTCAATCCTAACTATCACATCGGTTTGCAGCCATGACATAAATAATCTCTGGGTACGAGCACAGAGTAAGTGAGCCGTTTGACAGTGCCTCTCTCTTTCATGCTGATGGATCTCTTAATAATGGATCTGAAAGAGCGTTTGATGTGACCTGCGGGATGACCGTTCTCTCTCCTCCTCTCCTCCTGCGTCTGCGCACACAGACTCTCTCGGAGCAGCTCCAGCTGAGCGGCGTGGATCTGAGACAGACTGATGCGCTGAGCCTCCAGCTGCAGACGACACTCCTCCTGCAGACGGACAGAGAGACATTCCTCTGTGTTTAAACGAGAACTCTCAGAGGCTAGAATACATCAGAGGCCATCAGCAAAAACATGCCCCAAATCAAGGCAAAATAATATCAAACGAAAGGTCTGTTACAAAATTAGCCCGTTATTTAAGGATACATTTTTTTTTATTAAAAAAAAAAACAATTCTGTATTGAAAAATGTTTGAATAAATACAATATTTTAGCAGCAAAGCCTGATTTTGGACCATCATGATTTGTTTGCGGAGGCATTATTTTTATGATGATTAAATATCCTCTTACTCTCATAACACTAATGTGAAAAATAATTAGGTTATCTACACTGTAAATAATTTTTACATTATGGTAATATTTGTACTTCCATTATTTTAATGAAAATTAAACAAATCCAAAAAAAATTTTTTTTTTTTTTTATTATATCAATAAAAATAAAACAATATATTTCATAAAAGCCACTAAGCCTGTTTTAGGACCATTAAGATTTGTTTCCATGAGATAGTTTTAAGGTTCATCCCAAAAAAAAAAAATCTGGTATTTTTGCATCCTAAAGAGTGAAAAAACACTATGCTTTTAAAAAGTTTGTTTAGTTTGATTGGCCTGAAATTACAACTTCAGACTCAACCAATGGTGTGAGACTGGGGGCGGGACTATCTGATTGACTGACCAATGACCAGACAGCAGGATTGTTTGGAAACAGTCAGTATTTCTGCAGTTAATATCTGTTTGGTGCCTAAAACTAAACTAAAACCATCAAAGTTCATTTAGTTAATTATAATCAAATGTATTTAGTTTATAATACTAATCTAAAACTATAAACGTTTTAGTTATTTATACTAAAATGTATTTATTTAGTTTACTTTACTTACTAATCTGAAGCTAAAATCATAAAAATGCATTTAGTTTATTAAACTAATCCATATCATAACTAATCCATAATCAATTTACTTTATTACACTAAAATTTATTTTTTTAGTTTATTATACTAAACAAAAACCATACAAACTTTTATTATACTAATCTAAACTAACAAAAACTAATAATAATATTAATAATAATAATAATAATAAATGAATATTATAGTAATCCAAAAAAAAACAACTTAAAATACATTTTCTTTACTTAAAAAAAACAACAAAAACAGAAATAAAATTAAATACAAAAACAAACTTATTTTATTTCAGCTAGTTGCCAAGGCAACATATTTCATTTTTGTTTAGTTTAACTTGAACAACTTGAAAAAGTATAGACAAATTTACAAAAAACTATAAAATTGACAAAAAACACACTCACTCTCTCTCGCTCACACACACACACACACACTCTCTCTCTCACGCTCACACACACACACACTCACACACAC
>NW_015507104.1:71138-72391 GCF_001515645.1 Sinocyclocheilus grahami
TTTCATTTTCACATAATACTTCAATAAAATTACACAATAGCAGCAATTACAGAGAAAAATCTGCTGCACACAAAACAACGCCAATGGTTTAATAGCAGGTTTCTGATAAACGTCAGAGCTACAACTAATACTAAAACGCAAATTCACCTAATAGCACTTAAACCACAGCAGACGCACACACACACTCCAGCACATTTACACACATTTTTCAGTGCGTTACTTGCCATTTCTTTGCAGTTATTTATGAACTTCAGTAACAATTTCTGAGTGAAAGTTGTTTCCAAGTAAATCCTACACCTGTTTTTTTTCCCTCCTAGACTGCGGAGCTGCAGCTGTAAGCTGAAGATGAACAGCAAGAGTTTGATTGACTCCCAGACAGATGGATACTTACATGCTCAGCGCCATCCATTTCCCGCGGCTGCATCATGAGCGAGGCTCTGACAGCGTCTCCATCGGCCAGAGCATCTCCCGTCTCCACCTGCGGATCACAAACACACACAGAGCCATCAAACCCGCACTAAACCCCTCCATCACAAACCTGCGTGATTACGACAGACACATTCACATATCAACAGCTATTCAGTGTTCAGAGCCTTCACCTGCACTGAAGAACAACCGAGGAAATGGTCAATTCATAAAATCAGCCCACTTAATTGAGAATTAAAGATTAGAGAGAGGGTGGTAAACGATCTGAAAAAACTGTTACAATTAGTGCGTCACAAAACTGTGTCATAAAACTGCAAAGAACATGTCTGGGTTATATCTGAAATTTTTTTTTTTTTAAGTTTTAAAAGTTTATTTATATTTATTTTCTTTTTTATTTATACTTTTCACTATTTATAATAATATAATTTTTTCTTCATAAAAGCAACTACGCCTATTTTTAGGACCATTAAGATTTGTTGCCATGTGACATTATTTTTTTTTATCATAATTAATTTCCACATTATCATTACTGACAAATAAAAAACAAATGAAATTCTCTCTCTCTCATAACAGTAATGTGAAAATGATTAGATTAGAATTAGATAATCCACATTGTGAATTATTTCCACATCCTGGTAATATTTGTGCTTCCATTCATTTAATTAAAAAACTGCATAATAATTTGTATAATTGTGGATTTAAAAATGGTTTAATTTAAAAATTAAATAAAAAATGAATAGAATAAAAATAATCCAGACTTACTATGACAATGAGAATTAGGGGGTTAATGTGCTTAATTGTCATGAAAAATAATAATATAATAATAT
>NW_015507104.1:73584-73897 GCF_001515645.1 Sinocyclocheilus grahami
TTTCTCTTCGCTTTCCGCTCTCAAGCACTCGACTTCCGCCTGCAGCTCCTCGCTTTCCGTCGCCCGATTCATGTAGTTTTTCAACGCAACGATCTCCTCGAGCAGCGCGAGTCTCTCCGTAGCTAACGCCACTCTCTCGCTCTCCACCGACCGCAGCTTATCCTCAAAATCGTCCAAAGCCTCGCGGTGCCTCACGCCCATTTCGTCGCGC
The DNA here is from genome assembly GCF_001515645.1 of Sinocyclocheilus grahami. NCBI lineage: Eukaryota > Metazoa > Chordata > Actinopteri > Cypriniformes > Cyprinidae > Sinocyclocheilus > Sinocyclocheilus grahami. The sequence continues at coordinate 73,796 of NW_015507104.1, forward strand.
AGGTTCTCCACATTCAGCTGGCTTTCCCGTTGGAGGTCGTCGCGAAGTTGGGAGAGTTCCTCCTCGTGGCTAAACAAGAGCTGCGTTCGCAGGCGTTCCAGC
>NW_015507104.1:75387-76546 GCF_001515645.1 Sinocyclocheilus grahami
AAATTGAGAAAAGCACTGAATGGAAATTACAAAAATGCAGCTTTATTAACTAATGTTTTGATTCAGCATGGCATAAATAATAATAAAGGAGTATTTTTAATATTGAAATATAAAATGTTTTTTAAAAAATGCAATGATAATCTAAATAAACTAAAAGCGCCAGTAAGTGGCAGAGAGTCACTGTATTAATGAGTGAGTCATTGAAACATTCACTCAACCAATTCATTCAAACGGCTGATTCATTCATAAATGAATCAAGTGGCTGTCTTTATGAATGGGTCACTGAATCGTTGACTCACTCAATTCATTTAGTTACGAAACTGCTTGGAGACATGCAACAGTTCTGCAATGGCTTTGTTTGGAACTATTTTCGTTTGCAAAATTAAGCTAAAACAGATAATACTGTGTCTAAAATGTAACGCAATATTAACTTCTTGTTTATTGAACTGTTGCACAAAATCAATATCACATTTGCAATCGTGTAGATATTTGGGAAGAACAGTACTGCTTGTTTGTGTGATACTGCTAAACTATGATATAAATGTAAGAGGGTCATTTTTGTCCTCGTATCTTGAATTTTAGGGGCATTCTAATGGGCTACATCATGCAGTCAGTCAATTAACTCATTAAATCAACAGCTCTAATTTGATTCCTCAGATAGTAAGCAATGGAGGAAAAATAATAAGCAGAGAATCGGTAATTATTCAGCAAGGGTCTTTCACTCAGTTCACTTTAAGATGTCTGTTTGGTTGTTTTAATGAGGACTCGAATGCGAAAACATGCCTGTGCATTAGCCATCAACTTGAACAATACTATTTTTTAGGGTTTGATTTGAGCAAAGCTTATGACGCTGAATCGCATGACTGGAAACAGCTGCCTAGGGTTGAGTAGGCTGACTTGTTTTATAGTGAACTCACCCTCGCGGCTTCACTCAGACTCTCCTGAAGCTGCGCGATCAATAGAAGCTGCTCCTGCCTCTTCTCCTGGTGACCTCTGACCTGTGCGTCCCTCTCGTCCAGCTGTTGCTGGTACAGGGTGATCTGCTGACGGGCCTGGAGCAGATCTACAGCGGTGGAGCTGATGTTGGAGCTCCGCAGTATCTCACCGGCCTGCAGCTGAGGGAAAATCCAGAGCGTCAGGATATCAGAGAAATAAAACA
>NW_015507104.1:78844-81372 GCF_001515645.1 Sinocyclocheilus grahami
ATAAGCGCAGCGCTGCTTTGTTTACAGCGGTAACCAAGGAAACCCCGTATCTTTGCTGTTCATAAGTGCAGCTCTGCTTTGTTTACAGCGGTAACAAAGGAAACACTGTATCGTTGCTGTTCATAAGCGCAGCTGCTTTGTTGTGCTTGGCTTCTAGTTCGCCGTTGGCTTTGTGCGCCAAATCGAGCTGGGCCCGCAGGTCGCTAATAGCGTGTTGCATTTTCTCTGGGCTCTGTAGTTCCGCTCTTTGCAGCTCGTCGTGCAAACGCTCCACCTCCTGCGCCAGGCCGAGTTTTTCTGCTCTCGCCTGCGTTAGCTCCTGCTCCGCCTTTTCGCGCAGCACTTGCGTCTCCTGCAGCTTCTGCTGGAGCTCGATGAGCTTCACGTTTAGCACGTTAACACCTCCGGCGCTCTGAAACAGCTGAGCTTTAAACCTCTCCAGATCTGACTGGTACTGCTGGACGATCTTCTCAGTTTCCGAGCAATGCTGCGCTCGGATTCGCTCCACCTCCGTCGTGTGTTGCGTGCGAAGCTCCTGCTTCATCTGCACAATCTGCTGACCGTACATTTCGTCCAGTTCGGCTCGCAGCTGCTCCATCCGTCGGCTCCAGTCGTCCTCGATTCTCCGGAGCATCTCGCTCTCCGACTGGCCTCCCTGGTGGCAGCGCTGCTGGAGGTCCTCGACGGTTTTCATGAGCTGCAGGATTTCTCTGGACGACATGCGCTCTTTCTGTCTGGACGCGGAGAGCTCTTTTTCGCAGCTGTCTAGCTCTTCATAAGCACCACCTGCTGTCAGAGAGTGGATCTGCGTCTCATTCAGCTCGTCTGCTGCTGCCGAGCTGCGCAAAAAATCGCGCGAATATGAACATGGTTTTGCGCAGCTCGTCAGTGAACAACGGCTCTGTGTAGTTAATGCTGCTCAATGTGAAAGCCCGCAGGTGATGGAGATTTACAGCTGATTACAGAACTGGATTTACTGATAAGATGCGCGTTATATATCACATGCAATTTATAGTGCAGCCCTAATTAAAATGCAGTGGTTGCCTCTAATTTTAAATGGAAAGAGCTTAGTTTGTTTATATGAAGAGGTTTCTTTTATTTGTGAAACTTATTTGATTTGGGGTTTGTTTTAAAATTTCAATTTGGTTTTGTTATATTTCAAATTTCACAAAGAAACGTGCAGCAATAGCCTAGTAAAATGACACTTTTTCATTTACTGCATAATTTGTTCATTTTGTTAAAAAAAATCGATTCGAATCTCGAGTTGAGTGAACCGTTACATCCCTACGATTTTCTCAATATTCAGATTTTTTTGCACCCTCAGATTCCAGATTTTCAAATAGTTGTCAAATACTGTCCTATCCTAACAAACCACACATCAATGGAAAGCTTATTTATTCATCTTTCAGATGATGCATAAATCACAATTTCGAAAAAGTGACCCTTATGACTGGTTTTGTGCTCCAGAGTCACATACATATTTCAATGAAGCACTTTTCCTGCAGATTTAATTGACAGAAAGTGACTTTCCTGGCAGCCTAATAGAGTCGATGTCAAGAAGGAAGACATTCGTATTGTTCAAAGCGGAGTCACGCAGAGATGTGAAAAGCTATGAGATCCGCTCAGCCCAATCACAGTGAGGTCAGATCAGAGTCGTGTGTGTGGGCATCCATCACCCACTCATCCAGCGTGACTCACGAGTCCTTCACGAAAGCAGCGCAGGTCTGAGGACACATACCTGCTGCACTCCTTCAGCTCCAAACACGCCCCTGATCTCCTCCAGCTCGCGGCTCAGCTCCATGTTCTTGGCGGCGAGCTCGTCCTCCATGTTTTGTATGCGGCTCTGAGGCTCCATGTGCGCTTCGGACAGCTGCAGATCTTCCTCCTGCCGGAGAGATCGGGACAGAGTAAGAAGATTCATGAGCGCTCATTATAAAGCTCTTTCCATAGAAACGGTGACGGAGCTCGGTCAGGAGAATCTGAGAACTGCCTACTGAATCCCAGGGTTATTATAGTTCACTAAAACTAAAGCTACAAACCATTATACATTTTAATATATATATACACATATATACACTGCCGCTCAAAAGTGTGGGATCAGTAAGACTTGTAATGTTTTTAAAGAAGTGTCTTCTGCTCATCAAGGCTGCGTTTATTTGATCAAAAATACAGAAAAAAACAGTAATCTTGCAAAATGTTATTACAATATAAAATAATGGTTTCTATTTTAATATCCTTTAAAATGTAATTTATTTCTGTGATGCAAAGCTGAATTTCCATCATCATTACTCCAGTATAAAGTGTCACATGATCTTCAGAAATCATTCAAATACGCTGATTTATTATTAGCATTATCAAGCAAATAATAGTTTTTTTTGGAAGCTGAGATACTTTTTTCAGGATTCTTTGATGAATAAAAAGTTCAAAAGAACAGCATTTATTCACAATATAAATATTTTCTAACAATATAAATCACTTCTTATCAATTTAACACGTCCTCGCTGAATAAAAGTTTTAATTTCTTTCAA
>NW_015507104.1:84680-91652 GCF_001515645.1 Sinocyclocheilus grahami
TGGTTTTGCGCAGCTCGTCAGTGAACAACGGCTCTGTGTAGTTAATGCTGCTCAATGTGAAAGCCCGCAGGTGATGGAGATTTACAGCTGATTACAGAACTGGATTTACTGATAAGATGCGCGTTATATATCACATGCAATTTATAGTGCAGCCCTAATTAAAATGCAGTGGTTGCCTCTAATTTTAAATGGAAAGAGCTTAGTTTGTTTATATGAAGAGGTTTCTTTTATTTGTGAAACTTATTTGATTTGGGGTTTGTTTTAAAATTTCAATTTGGTTTTGTTATATTTCAAATTTCACAAAGAAACGTGCAGCAATAGCCTAGTAAAATGACACTTTTTCATTTACTGCATAATTTGTTCATTTTGTTAAAAAAAATCGATTCGAATCTCGAGTTGAGTGAACCGTTACATCCCTACGATTTTCTCAATATTCAGATTTTTTTGCACCCTCAGATTCCAGATTTTCAAATAGTTGTCAAATACTGTCCTATCCTAACAAACCACACATCAATGGAAAGCTTATTTATTCATCTTTCAGATGATGCATAAATCACAATTTCGAAAAAGTGACCCTTATGACTGGTTTTGTGCTCCAGAGTCACATACATATTTCAATGAAGCACTTTTCCTGCAGATTTAATTGACAAAGTGACTTTCCTGGCAGCCTAATAGAGTCGATGTCAAGAAGGAAGACATTCGTATTGTTCAAAGCGGAGTCACGCAGAGATGTGAACAGCTATGAGATCCGCTCAGCCCAATCACAGTGAGGTCAGATCAGAGTCGTGTGTGTGGGCATCCATCACCCACTCATCCAGCGTGACTCACGAGTCCTTCACGAAAGCAGCGCAGGTCTGAGGACACATACCTGCTGCACTCCTTCAGCTCCAAACACGCCCCTGATCTCCTCCAGCTCGCGGCTCAGCTCCATGTTCTTGGCGGCGAGCTCGTCCTCCATGTTTTGTATGCGGCTCTGAGGCTCCATGTGCGCTTCGGACAGCTGCAGATCTTCCTCCTGCCGGAGAGATCGGGACAGAGTAAGAAGATTCATGAGCGCTCATTATAAAGCTCTTTCCATAGAAACGGTGACGGAGCTCGGTCAGGAGAATCTGAGAACTGCCTACTGAATCCCAGGGTTATTATAGTTCACTAAAACTAAAGCTACAAACCATTATACATTTTAATATATATATACACATATATACACTGCCGCTCAAAAGTGTGGGATCAGTAAGACTTGTAATGTTTTTAAAGAAGTGTCTTCTGCTCATCAAGGCTGCGTTTATTTGATCAAAAATACAGAAAAAAACAGTAATCTTGCAAAATGTTATTACAATATAAAATAATGGTTTCTATTTTAATATCCTTTAAAATGTAATTTATTTCTGTGATGCAAAGCTGAATTTCCATCATCATTACTCCAGTATAAAGTGTCACATGATCTTCAGAAATCATTCAAATACGCTGATTTATTATTAGCATTATCAAGCAAATAATAGTTTTTTTTGGAAGCTGAGATACTTTTTTCAGGATTCTTTGATGAATAAAAAGTTCAAAAGAACAGCATTTATTCACAATATAAATATTTTCTAACAATATAAATCACTTCTTATCAATTTAACACGTCCTCGCTGAATAAAAGTTTTAATTTCTTTAAAAAAAAGAAATAATAAAAATGTACTGACCCCAAACTTTTGAACGGTAGTGTGTATTGTTAGAAAATATTTCTATTTTAAATAAACGCTCTTCTTTTTAACTTTGTATTCATCAAAGAATCCTGAAAGAAAAGTATCACCGCTTCCAAAAAAATAACAGTTTCAGCTCTGATAATAAATCAGCATATTATACTGATTTCTGAAGATCATGTGACACTGAAGACTGGAGCAATTCAGCTTTGCATCACATAAATAAATTATATTTTAACGTATATTAAAATAAAAACATGTTATTTTACATCATAATAATATTTCACAATATTAAATTTTTTCCTGTATTTTTAATCAAATAAATGCAGCCTTGACGAGCAGAAGAACCTCCTGTAAAAACATTAAAAATCGTTCTGATCCCAAACTTTTGACCAATAGTGTGTGTGTGTAGTTCACACGGCTTTTACACGCTCCCCTCCACCAACATAACACACGGCCGACAAACGGCCAAGCAGCCCCGTCTTCCCCGATTCATGTGTGAGCGCAGTTAACATTAGCACATTCACAAGCAGCTGAGCCTCAGAGATGAAGGTGAAGCAGAAGGAAACGTGAGGTTAGTGCATCAGAAGAAACGCTGAGAGGAGCGATTACTGCTTTATCAAATACATTACTGTACCCCGATCACAAGATCACTCTCGGTCCTCTCGTGGAAACCATTTACCTGTCAGGTCACCAGAGAGTGCTTTTAGGACAACATCTGCACAAACACAACGCAATTTGCACAAAATACACACATTCCTGCGCATCAATTTCACAAACACATAAAAATGTATTTTGCACCGAGACATTTTTAGGAATTTGATTTTTTTTTTTACATTATTTCTTGACTATTAATCATATTTACCCTCCAAATTCAGTAAAATGTGAATATTTTTGACCTCTTCCATAATTCTTATTTTTCTCAATGCTTACTAAGATTCTCACTATTAGAAGACATTTTTCCTGCCCTACATCTCTGTAATAAATTACTTTGATTTTTTTATTTAATCATTTTAATTATTTTTTTTAGTTTTTTATTATTATTTATTTTAACTTTTATTTTATTCTATGCTTCTTTTTTTTTTTTAATGGAAGCCAATACAACCAATACAATTATCTATACACAAAATATTTAACTATTTACACTAAACTAAAAGCACAAGGCAAAAACGAGAATATAATAGAATAAAAATATATATTTATTTATTTATTTTACGCAAGTACATTTTCTCCTTTAATTCTCAAAACAAAAACATTATTTATTTACTTTTCAGTAAGCGTATTTTCTGCTTTCTACTTGAATGCTTTAAATATATAATGAAAATAATGTCATAATGCAACAAATCCTAATATACAACTACAAAGTTGTACTGAAAATTAGAGAAAATGTGCTTAATGAAAATGAATAAACTAAATTAAAAAAAATTTGTATTGAGAATTTGAGAAAATGTGCTTAATGAAAATACATAAATAGTTGGGAATTTTAAGAGAAAATATGATTACTGAACAGTAAATAAAATGTTTTTGTTTTGAGAATTAAAGTAGAAAACGTACTTGTAAAACAAATTAATAATTTTTTTTTTATTATATTCTATTATATTCCAATTTTTGCATTGTGAACTGGAGGGGAAAATGTTAATAAATTAATAAATAAATAGCTTTTGTATTGAAAAAATACATTTAAAAAAAATCTGTTCTGAGGTTAAATGTGTGCTGGACATTCTTGAGCAGGATCTGAGAGATTCACTCAGTTGAATGTGTCTTTATCTGGTTATTGATTAGGCTGTAATCCGCTAATTAACACTAAGTGCTTTCTGTCAATCTCTGATCAGCAGCAACTTTAGTCAGAAATTTAGGCAGGTTTTGTAAGTTTTCACCGCAGGTCACATGGTGCGCGGAGCATGAGAGCTGGAGAGGACCAAGCGGTGAAGGTTTCTGGATTCCTCTCTTGTGCTGCATCATAAAGCGCTCACAAGCACAGGTTTTGAGTTTCTGAGTCATTAACGAAAACAAACTCTGACTCGCTCGACTTAAGCCTGAGAATAAACACACAAACACGCTCGCTTCATAAAACACATTCCCTCATCTAACGGACCGCATTTAAACTCTTCATTTATTCTATATCTGTCATTTAAAAAAAATAAGAGTCGATACAAACACATTTTAAAAATTAACTAATATTAAAATACTAAAAATAACAAATATATAATTATTAGACTAGATAAACATGCATAGTCTTTGTATAGATAATTGGAAGAGAAAATGTGCTTAAATCAAACAATAAATACATAAATAGTTTTTGTTTTCATGACTAGAGAAAACCTGCTTAATGAAAATAATGTGCTTAATTATTAAATATACCAATAAATAGTTTTGGTATTGATATTTTGAGGAGAAAATGTGCTTAATAAAAATTAATAAATAAACATAAATATATAGTTTGTGTATTGATAACTGGAGGACAAATGTGGTCAAATAAATATGTTTTTTGTACTGATAATTGGAGGAGAAATGTGTGTAAATAAATAAATAAAACAGTTTTAATATGGAAAACTAGAGGAGAAATGTGCTTAATTAAGATAAAGTTTTTTTAATAAATATTTTGAGTAGAAAATCAGCTTAATACAAATAATTAAATAAATATATATCCAGTTTTTGTCTTGACAATTAGAGGAGAAAATGTGCTTAAATAAATAAATAAATGGTTTAAAAGTCTTATGGCTCTTACCTCAGATGAACAGTCTTCAGCTGTCGTCGAGACTTCACTCTCGGGCTGAAAAAAGAAAACATAATGAGGTCGCATGTGCAATTAATTTCTACACTGTTCTACTTTCTGAGGCACCGGTGTTAGTGGGTCACTCATCAAGAGCGCGACGCTTTTACAAAAGAAGCATCCTGAAATGAAGTCTCAGGTATATATACAGTTTCTGTCTTAATAATTGGAGGAGAAATGTGCTCAAATAAATAAATAAATAGTTTGTGTATTGATATTTGGAGGAGAAATGTGCTCAAATAAATAAATAAATACAGTTTTTATTATAAATAATTTGAGTAGAAAATCTGCTTAATACAAATAATTAAATAAATATATATCCAGTTTTTGTCTTGACAATTAGAGGAGAAAATGTGCTTAAATAAATAAATAAATGGTTTAAAAGTCTTATGGCTCTTACCTCAGATGAACAGTCTTCAGCTGTCGTCGAGACTTCACTCTCGGGCTGAAAAAAGAAAACATAATGAGGTCGCATGTGCAATTAATTTCTACACTGTTCTACTTTCTGAGGCACCGGTGTTAGTGGGTCACTCATCAAGAGCGCGACGCTTTTACAAAAGAAGCATCCTGAAATGAAGTCTCAGGAGACAAAAGCGAAGCGGTGACAGCCACAGAAAACCAGTCAAAACCAGTAAAACCATTAAGTCAGGGAGCTTAATTGCTTGTTAAGAGTCATAACAGATCTTCTGTAATTCACATCTTACTAGAGTCACTATTGTTAGTCACTATTCCTCTCTTGCGTTTACATTTATTAATGCAGCTTTTACCCTAACCCACTTCTATTATACTAGGACTTGTTTTCTTATATACAAGTAAATGCTAAACTATGTAAGCTTAAGTAATATTAAAATAAAATAGAATAATATTTAACTATATAATAAAATTGTTACAGTGCAACAAATTGTAACATACGAATATAATGTAAATAAATAGTTTATTATTAATAATTGGGGGTAACGTGTGCTTAAATACATCAACAAATAGTTTTTGTACTGATCATATGAGGAGAAAACGTGCTTAATGAAAATAAATAAATAAACAAACAAATAAATAAATACATGAAGTACATAAATAGTTTTTGTTTTGATAATCAGAGGTAAAATGAGCATAACTCAAAGGTTTGTACTGATAATTGGAGGAGAAAACGTGATTCATGAAAGTGAATAAGTAAACAGTTCTGTACTAAGTGAATGAAAAAAAATGTGCTTAATGAAAATAAATACAGTTTTTACATTGATAATTGGATGAGAAGTGTGCTTATATAAATAAATATTTGTGTATTAATAATACAAGCAATACGTAGCAAACAACACTCGAAATTGCAGTTACACAGATTATATTTACTAGTTAAAGGCTGCTAGTTAATTTAATATGACAGTAATGTGACCCATCAGACGCGTATTCACCATGACACGAGTTCTGTCTGCTTTCTGCACACTCACAAGCGCCATCGCCACGGCAACACTCACAAGCGTCGTCTCCACGGCAACACTCACAAGCGTCGTCTCCACGGCAACACTCACAAGTGCTGTTTCCACGGCAACACTCACAAGTGCTGTTTCCATGGCAACACTCACAAGTGCTGTTTCCATAGCAACACTCACAAGCGTCGTCTCCACGGCAACACTCAAGCGCCGTTTCCATAGCAACACTCACAAGCCTGTTTCCACAGCAACACTCACAAGCTTCCATTCCTTGTTTCCAAGGCAACAGCTACAGTAGGAAGTTACACAAGCACTTGAAACTTAGCCGTGGTGATTTATATGCAAACACGCGTGTCAGGGATGGGTACCCGAAACCCGTTATTTAATCGGTCCCGGGGATAAATTGTGAAAGACCAGAGTATCGATAAGCTCTGACGTTAACGGTTCTGCTATCGGTACTTGAAAAATTTATAAAACACACATACATTTATCATTGCTCTATATACATTATCTTGCAAATTCTATCTCACCAGAGTCGCCAGCTGTTTTTATATGCAATGATATTCAAACATTTGTCTATGATGCATTTTTGCTAGTCGCAATTCAGAAGCAAAATCGCGCGCACGCGGAGGAGCTTCAGCACGCGCAACATGAAAGCCCTGTTTAATTATGACAGAAGAGAGGACTAAACATTCAAACGTCTGCTTACACTTTAGGCCTGTGGCAGTTTTATTAAGCTAATTTTATTTTTTTATTTCGATTTTCGAGCGCAACATTTTTCCCTTCACAGCGGTGCGCATTCGTTCCTCCCTAAAACCCAAACTTAGACTTTCCATGTCTATTATTGTGAAACTCGCGAGACACAACAAACACACAGCTCCGATCACGGCATACTCCATCCTCCTGTTGTTAATGTTGTTCTTCTTTGTTTAACTTCCGCGCACAAATGACTTCACTGTCGACCGGCTTACGTCACTTCCTAGTACACACTGTCTGTGCGAATGCAACCCTTTAAATGGTACTGGGAAATAGTTCCCGCAAAATCGTCCCAGTACTTTAGTACTGTACATTTACTGTACATTTACTGTAC
>NW_015507104.1:91668-91942 GCF_001515645.1 Sinocyclocheilus grahami
CAGCCACTCTGGCTGGAGAACGCTCCGTTACTATCGTAACTTCGGTTCCCTGAGAGCGGGAAGGAGACATCACGGAGATATTTCCCCGTTATGGGAACTCCTTCCCTTCCAACCTTTCCTGAAGTCCTATTGGCTCCCGCCAGTCCAAATGACTGGCCAATTGACGCGAAGTATGCAAACCGCATGCAAATACTGACGAGCTCAAGCGGCAGTATAAAATGCGGTGCACGCGACAATTACGTCAGAATCTGATACTGAACGAAGCTCTAGCTGA
>NW_015507104.1:94642-112639 GCF_001515645.1 Sinocyclocheilus grahami
CTCGTGTACGTCGGGGAAAAAGGGGACCGACGTCCTCGAGTCAGCTTTCCGGGTGGACCTGAAATACCAGGAGTCAAGCTTACTCCTGACAGGCTCCTCTGGAGGACTCCAGGTAAGCTCCAACTCCTGGACAGCCCTTGACAGAACCCTCATGAGCTCCTCCTGGAGGTCTGGGGGCCCCAAGCTGTCCGGCTGATCGGACTCCGATCCCGCCCAATCCTCCCTCTCCGAGGCCGAGATGGACATCGAGTCATCCCCCTCCTCCTGGCTAAAGGATACAAACTCCGCGATGTTGGAAGGAGGGCGGAAGCAGTCCTCGGGGAGTGAGACCGGGGAACGGGGTGACCGTTGGGGTTGGTGGAGCTACAAGACGACGCTCCCGTCACCGGGAGGGCCCACCAACGGCACGCTGGCGGCAGTGGGCCTCATCCCGAATAGGCCGCGAGCCACATCGCGGCGGGTCCGGAGCACGCGGGCCGGAAGGGCCGCGCAATGCCCGCAGTTGGACTCGTCCAGCGCCGCCTCGGCGTGGGCCAGGCCCAGGCAGGCGACGCAGTAGTTGTGCTGATCCGGCGGCTCTATCGGTCCCGCGCAGATCTTGCAGATTGTTGCCATAGTGAATTCAACAGGTGAAGTAGAAGATTCTGACGTAATTGTCGCGTGCACCGCATTTTATACTGCCGCTTGAGCTCGTCAGTATTTGCATGCGGTTGCATACTTCGCGTCAATTGGCCAGTCATTTGGACTGGCGGGAGCCAATAGGACTTCAGGAAAGGTTGGAAGGGAAGGAGTTCCCATAACGGAGAAATATCTCCGTGATATCTCGTGAAAGCTCGAGAGGGAACCACAGTTTTAACAGGGGGGCAAACACTTCTTCACACATGGCCATGTCGTTTTGTCATTTTGTTTTCCCTTAATAATAAAAACTGCATGTTGTGTTCACTTGTGTTATCTTTTACTAATATTTAAATTTGTTTGATGATCTGAAACATTAAAGTGTGACAAACATGCAAAAAAGCAAGAAATCAGGAAGGGGGCCAACACTTTTTCACACCACTGTGTATATATATATATATATATATATATATAAATAACAAAAAGTACCGATAAGACTACCGTTAAAGTACCGAATTGATAAGCAGTATCGGTAAGAGTATTAATACCGTTAAAACCTTAACGATACCCAACCCTAGTCACCAACATACTGCACTTCAGAAAAACACTGAAACATCAGCATCCAGAGGAGTCTCTCTGTGCTTAAAGACGATTGTTTTATATTCAAACAAAGAGATTGAGCATAAGCACAAAACGGAGATGAAACTCCTTGAGAAACCTTGGTTGATAAAGCACACGGAAGCATTGAGAGCTGAGTGAATAGAGCGAGGTCACGCCAGCGCTGCTATTCTGCTGCAAGGACAGCCGACACACACACACACCTTAACCAGTTCAAACGCAGTTGTCTGTTGCCTGAGCAACCACTAATTTCACACTCCTCTACAACTGAAAACTCCACAAACCTGCCGGGCTTTAAAAACCATCCACACATCGCATACATTTATCAAGAGGGCAAAAGAGCTGGGAAGATAAATATTCTATAATCCGCTTAAATATACATACAGAATATGTCTATATATGCATAGAGAAAGTAGTCTTTAAAAATAAAAAATAAAAATAAATAAATAAATAAATAAATTTTTAGAGGGATAGTTCAGCCGAAAATTAAAATGTGCTGAAATGTGCTCACCCTAGGGTTGGGTATCGTTTGGGCTTTTTCGATACCGGTGTCAAACCAATACTTTTAAAACGGTTCCAGTGCCTAAACAGTCTCTGAACTGATACTTATTAAAATAAATAAATAAAAATTCCCCCAAAAAATTATGGATTGGCCATTAGCAATATAAACACATGATGTCCGTTTCATTCATACTGGACACCAGAGGGCGCCCTCACACAAAAAATCCACACATCCAGTCACAGAAGTAGAGAACTCGTGACCCTCCAGGAAATCCCTTATATGGACAAAGGCATCGCTATTATAGCTGTAACCGAGTAAACAGAGCATATAAATGTTTTGAATGATAAAACAAAGACAATAAACACTTGACTGCGACAATATAGTTTATCGGTGTTATTCAAGCCATCTCTGGTATTTTCATAATAATTAAGTATATTTATAATTCATTGCTAATCGATGTATTCTTTCTAAAGTAGCCTATAGAACATATTTTCTGCCTCATTCTGTGACAAGAAACCTCATCAGATCACAAAAGGAAGCATCTGACTGGGGTTGCGGAGTAAGAAGGTTATAATGTTCAGCTTTAGAAATGTGAATACAAAGGAAGTTTAGCTTTAGGCATTTTAATGTAAACATGTTTAGCTTAGTTAACGGAAGGCTACATTGCTGCCATCAGAGCAAGTGTAATTACTGCGTTCACGCGCTCCTCGATGCTCTCGTTTCCAGAGTTGTGCTTTTAAGTCGGAATGTGTAAACAACATGGACACTCGCATTACTACAAAGATGTGTTGGATTTGTATTACCGTATTGGCCCGAATATAAGACGATGTTTTTTTCTTGGAAATACGTCTGAAAAAACGCGGTGGTCTTATATTCAGGGTCTAGACTTTGACATGTCGATAATACACACACAACAATAGGTGGCGCCAAATACGCATAAAACGAGTGTGCCATGAAATACGTAATGTAATGCGTGTTGTAAAGATCGCGAGTAAAAACAAAAGAAGCAGAAAAGCTTACAGCTGCATGAGTCGTGACGGTCACGTTAGCCTGATGCGACCAAACTCTCTTTGTGATTTTAAAACGTAAGACAGAACCCAGATTTGAAGACTACAGTAAGATTTAACTTCTACTGTTAATAAGATGTTGGTAGGCTACTATTAGATGGATAGCCTAAATGTCCTAATTCAGATGGGCTACCTGTTTTTTTTTGGGGTTTTTTTAAAGTGTATATTTTTTAAATGTGATTGTTGGTACATTTTACCAGTTTTTACCATACTTTCAAAACAAAAATTAAAATAGGAAAAAATATGCAATATGAAAATAATTGAAGACAAAATGTTTTACTTATAAAAATAAAAAAATAAAAAATAAAAAGATTTGGCTTTTAAAAAAAGTATTTTTCCAAAAGGTACATCTGGAAAAATGGGGGTCGTCTTATAATCAGGGTCGTCTTATATTCGGGTCAATACGGTATTAGAGCTTTCCGACTTGAGTTCACGTGCACTTTCTCAGTTGGGAAATTAGTTTTCACGTGTGGTGCCGGTGATGATGCTTCTTATTTACTTATGTTCAATATTTGACATTAAAGAAGTTTACATATAGTCCACAAGAGAAAATAACTTCTCTAAAATAAACTAAAGTTTAGTTAGCATTTAGTTCTGCCCTTCACAAGCTACAGAAGTTATTTAAATTTTTCCCAGAAGACAAAATAAGTTAAACTTACCCTGATCTTCAAATTTAAAAAGTTTTCACGCCCTGGCTCTTAATGCATGGTTTCTCCTTCTGGAGCATCAGAGAGCATTTGAAGCTTCTGTAATAGTTGCATACGAGTCCCTCAGTTGTCCTCAGTGTGAAAATATGAGTCTCAAAATCATACAGTTCTTGTTGGAAAGGGTTCAAATACACAAAAATGCTGGAAAACCAAAGATTGTGTAGGAGCTGGGGATTTTTCTGAAGAACAGCAGGCAGTTTAACTGTTCAGAACAAACAAGAGACTCATGAACAACTATCACTAAACAATAAACAGTCGTGGATCATCCAGCTAACAGCACAGTATTAAGAGTCAAGGCGGTGTAAACTTTTGAACGGGGTCATTTTTATAAATTCAACTATTATTTTTCTTTTGGGGACTACATGAAAATGTCTTTTATGTGAAATATCTTATTCAGGGCAGTACTAAATAAAAAATAACATGCATTTTGTATGATCCCTCTTATTTTGGTAAAATAATTAACATTTTGCATATTCTGCAAGGTGTATGTAAACTTTTGACTTAGCCGTTTAAATGCTGCTTGATCTGTGCAGATTTCTGATTCAGACCAGAACACTTTTTCACTGGAGGAAGAGTTATGGATTATGGACTCTATGGTATTTTAGTTAAAAGCGTCTTAATGCTGGATGTGTTTCAGCTTTTGTCTTCTCCAGATGTTAATTTATGGACCAGCAGTTTAACTGTTCAGGACAAACAAGAGACTCATGAACAACTATCACTAAACTAAAAACAGTCGTGGATCATCCAGCTAACAGCACAGTATTAAGAGTCAAGGCGGTGTAAACTTTTGAACGGGGTCATTTTTATAAATTCAACTATTATTTTTCTTTTGGGGACTACATGAAAATGTCTTTTATGTGAAATATCTTATTCAGGGCAGTACTAAATAAAAAATAACATGCATTTTGTATGATCCCTCTTATTTTGGTAAAATAATTAACATTTTGCATATTCTGCAAGGTGTATGTAAACTTTTGACTTAGCCGTTTAAATGCTGCTTGATCTGTGCAGATTTCTGATTCAGACCAGAACACTTTTTCACTGGAGGAAGAGTTATGGATTATGGACTCTATGGTATTTTAGTTAAAAGCGTCTTAATGCTGGATTAGTTTCAGCTTTTGTCTTCTCCAGATGTTAATTTATGGACTGGAGTGCTGTGGATTACTTGTGGATTATTGTGATGTTTTTATCAGATGTTTGGACTAGGGTACACATTTGAACCGATACGGTACTAGTATCGGTACCTGAATTTCAGTGCCAGTACCCAACGGTATCTTTTTTCGGTACTTTACTCTGTGTAACTACAAAAACATTTATTTCAGTGAAAAAATAAGTCCAAAAGTCTCAATTTCAACACTTTGAACAATAGGGTCCTACAAACTTTCTCTCTCTTTTCCCCAGAAATTCTTGTTTTATTTTTTCTGAAAATCAAATTAAGGCATTAAATATTTATTTTAAATCAAATGAAAATTAAACCCTTTTATTTTTTGGCAAACACACTGAGGTTTACTGTTGAAATTAATACATGGAAGAAAAATTGTGTGAATATTCCTTTAAAACATTTTTTTTAATAGGCTAATAATTGTATTATTTTTTTCTACAATTAAGTGATTACTCTGGTTGTAATATTTTTATCATTTAATTGTTTTCTTTACATTTGATAGAAAATGGAATATTTAAAGATGTACATTATACTTTACAAAAGTAATATAAGAGTAATATATTTCTGTTTCATGTTAAACCACACTTTTATTTTGACAGGTTGCCATGAAGTTTCTGTGTGTATACAGTACGATGATGCTAGTTTCCTCAAATGAAACGGTAAAATTCTCGCGAAGTGACTCTCACAGCAGCTCTGGAGATTACGTTTTTGTGTTCAAGCCGTCATATATGGCGCTTTTCCACTGCGTGGTACGGCACGGTTCGGCTCGGCACGGTTTGCGTTTTCACTGCAGTTCAGTAGCGCTTTAGAGTGGGTGGGATTATTCACATGTCGTTATAGTTGCGCGGCCTCTACTACCACGACTCCTAAAAAACTTTTTCATTCCGCGTCGCCCCATCAAGCTCTCGCTGGATCCGCTCCTCTGCTATCAACGAGAGGAACGTCTGTACTTCCGCAACAGACAACAAAACTTTTTGTACAGCTGCGTTCGATCCGTCGCTGGCTGTGCTGATTTAAATCTAGCAGTTCTGTTGTGTTTGTGTCGCAAGTTCAGTGACGTAGGTAGTGACGATTCTCTCCGGCCAATCCGTGATCAGCAGAGTTTACACGTCACGTTTTGGTAACGGTACGGTTCACTTGGAACCCCAACCGAGGTGGTACTAAAAAAAGTACCAGGTACCAGTTACTGTACCCAGTGGAAAACCCCCCAAAAGTGAACCGTACCGAGCCGTACCATGCAGTGGAAAAGCGCCAATAGTGAGACACAGTGTCCGAAAATCACTGCGAGCGTCACGCGTGCTTCAGTATTTGTGTAGTAAACAAAACCGCGTTTCCGCCATTCATACATACAGAGGCAAGCGGAACATGCAGGATTCACATTTAAACCGTCTTTTTGCATTTTAATATTCACAGACACTAGTTCATATCAACATTCAAATTAAGTGGCAGTGGCTACTTTTGATTTATTCATCCAAAATTGACGAATTCCGTGGCATTCGCGCTATAGAACAAATTATGTTTTTATGAATGGAATCCACGATCCCGTCCCTTTTTTTTCAGAAACCATGGCCCTAGAAATGTAACCACACTTCAGAACATTTCGGCTTGCCCTGTGTGTTGTTTGAACGAGTTGCAGGGGTGACCACGTTTTGGTAACGGTACGGTTCACTTGGAACCCCAACCGAGGTGGTACTAAAAAAAGTACCAGGTACCAGTTACTGTACCCAGTGGAAAACCCCCCAAAAGTGAACCGTACCGAGCCGTACCATGCAGTGGAAAAGCGCCAATAGTGAGACACAGTGTCCGAAAATCACTGCGAGCGTCACGCGTGCTTCAGTATTTGTGTAGTAAACAAAACCGCGTTTCCGCCATTCATACATACAGAGGCAAGCGGAACATGCAGGATTCACATTTAAACCGTCTTTTTGCATTTTAATATTCACAGACACTAGTTCATATCAACATTCAAATTAAGTGGCAGTGGCTACTTTTGATTTATTCATCCAAAATTGACGAATTCCGTGGCATTCGCGCTATAGAACAAATTATGTTTTTATGAATGGAATCCACGATCCCGTCCTTTTTTTTCAGAAACCATGGCCCTAGAAATGTAACCACACTTCAGAACATTACGGCTTGCCCTGTGTGTTGTTTGAACGAGTTGCAGGGGTGACCTCACGTCACAGGGTCTCTCTTTCTCTCTCTCTAGCGTATGCGCCCAGATGTGTTCTCAGGTACCGAAATTTGGCACCGATTGATTTAACGTGAATCGGTACTCGGTAGTACCAACGCAATTCGGTCGGTACCCTTAAAAGTACAGAGAACATTTCATCTAACCCTAACTTTCAGTTGAAATACTAAAATAATTAAAACTAAAATAAAAATAAATTAAAAATATTTCATAGGGAAAATATATATATATATATATTTTAAAAACTAATAAATGACAAAAATAATAAAATTACTAAAACTTTAACAAATTACATTGAGAATGGAAAATATAAAAATAAAAACTCAAATTCAAAATATTAATAATGCTATAATTGTATCTCATTGATTCTAAAATATCACTGTCACTCTATTGAAGATCACTGTCACTATTATCTTCAATAATGCATGGCCTCGGTGTTTGTTTGGGGTCATTATTTCTGCAATTCCGAGTTGCAGGGGTGACCTCACGTCACAGGGTCTCTATTTCTCTCTCTCTAGCGTATGCGCCCAGATGTGTTCTCAGGTACCGAAATTTGGCACCGATTGATTTAACGTGAATCGGTACTCGGTAGTACCAACGCAATTCGGTCGGTACCCTTAAAAGTACCGAGAACATTTCATCTAACCCTAACTTTCAGTTGAAATACTAAAATAATTAAAACTAAAATAAAAATAAATTTAAAATATTTCATAGGGAAATTTTTTTTTTAAAAACTAATAAATTACAAAAATAATAAAATTACTAAAACTTTAACAAATTACATTGAGAATGGAAAATATAAAAATAAAAACTCAAATTCAAAATATTAATAATGCTATAATTGTATCTCATTGATTCTAAAATATCACTGTCACTCTATTGAAGATCACTGTCACTATTATCTTCAATAATGCATGGCCTCGGTGTTTGTTTGGGGTCATTATTTCTGCAATTCCCTTCAGAGCCGTTAAAGCTGCAGAAATTACACACTTCACCTTTAAAGATTAGTTATAGCAGTTCATACACAACAACAGCCTGCAGGAACGTCTACATAACCAGCCCACGACACGCATTCAGACAGAAACAACACTGCGTTTACATGCTCCTTCATAATGCCATTAAAGCTGGAGCTCCTGTAAACAGAGTACTGTGATTACATTAATGTCATTATATTCATTATTTGAGTAACCGTAAATCATAACGATTTCAAAACCGCACTATACAGGCATTTCAGACAGAAACACCACAGCTCAGTTGAGGATCAGGACATTGTGAGTTTTATAGATGGTCAGAAACAAAATTTATGAGAGAAAGGACTCTTTCATTAATTTTTGGCATAACATCACATTTAGCTCAAGGAACCCCATTAAAAGTATCTTGATAGTTAGCTAGAGAAACGGGGTTTCTGGGGGTTTTATAAAGGTACATTTAAGACTTTAAGACCTTTATAAGACCAAGCAAAGGAATGAATCGAAGGCAACACAACGTCAATATGATCTCTAAATGTTTTGTTGTCGTTTTATGAGAAATTAATCAAAATGAAGTGAGTTTATGACTTAAACGAGAACAAATATCTGTCAAATCAACTTAATTCAAAGGGAAAACAAATCATCTTCAGGAAGGAATACGAGCTCTAAAGATCCTGAGAACTCAAACATGAACATCTTGATCAAATGGGAGCACAAAAGCAGTGTTAAGTCGCTGGGGGATATTTGTAGCAATAGCCAACAATACATTGTATGGGTCACAATTATAGATTTTTCTTTTATGCCAAAAATCATTAGGATATTAAGTAAAGATCATGTTCCATGAAGATATTTAGTAAATTTCCTACCATAAATATATCAAAACTTAATGTTTGATTAGTAATATGCATTGCTAAGAACTTCATTTGAACAACTTTAAAGATGATTTTCTCAATATTTAGATTTTTTTGCACCCTCAGATTCCAGATTTTCAAATAGTTGTATCTCAGCCAAATATTGTCCTATCCTAACAAAACATACACCAATGGAGATATTATTTATTCAGCTCTCATGTGATGTACAAATCTCAATTTCAGAAAAATTTACCCTTATGACTGGTTTTGTGCTCCAGGGTAATGAATCCTTCGCTAGTGCTGGAACAGGATTTACTGTCACACTAATAAAGTGTGTTAAAAACCAGAGCAGCTCTGGATTACACTAGCTGACCCAAATCTAGTAACCCAGTGTGAAGATCCTGTAGCGTCTGGAAGTGTAAATTAAACCCCACTATTTACGTTCCTAGCCCTCATGCTGTGTTCGGGTCACTTTGACCGGAGAGGATTTGCATTTTCCTGAAGATGCTAGCTAATGTTAATGCATTGGACTAAAACGTACTGGCTTTCATCACAGAGGCTACAACTATTTTGGTTTCCAAAAAAATATATTGGGATTTTTTTTCTAGGTCAGAAATGTTTGTCCTACTAAAAATGTAATTATTATGCTATATTATCGCCAAATGTTGGATTCGATCTTATCATCAACTTGTTTCCTGCAGTTTCGGGGTTTCTTTTTGGATCTGACTGATCATAGGCCTCACTGATCCGAGCTCATGCTGCTGAAGTGAAAAAGCATTATTTGTGGATCATTTTGGCTCATAAACTGAGGTGCATAAGTTTAGAACAATGATGCCTACGATCAGTCAGATCCAAAAAAAACACAGAAACTGCGCTAATTGACGGAAAACAAGTTGACAAAAAGATTTAATGCAAGATTTGGTAATAATGTAGTATAGCAAGAGATTTAGTAGCCATTAAAAAAAAAGTAATTTTGCGCATTTGCGGCTGAAAACTACTGTGTGCGACTATGAAAACATATTTAGGAGCACCAGTGCGACTGACCCGATCATCATCATACTTGTGATTGCTGAGGAGAGCTTCAAAGGTTTCTACGTGTTTTTGCAGCGTTGAGTAATGTATCACAGACATATCTCATTTAATCCTTTCATAAGCAAAGTGTAGACAGGGTGTAAATAAAAGATTCATTGCGCAGTGTAGAGAGATTCAATGATTATAAATGTGAGATTAGCTAAGATGAGTGACAGCTTTTAATGATTTTTAAGGGAGTTTGTAAACGTGATACTGATTTAATAACAGTTCAATAGACAAGTTAATATTAAGTGACTTACATTGTCTGACTAGAACACTATTGTCTGATTTTGCTCCATTTCGTCGTCAAAAATAGTTTGAAACAAAGACACAGCTCAGCCGCTGGGCATCTCCATTCAAACACAGCGGTGTCTCGTTTATGATCTGCGTTTTTAAACGAATCTAGTGAGTCAGTGATTCATGATTACCTGTTCATAAAGACAATCACTTGATTCATTCCTGAATGAATCAGCCGTTCGAATGAATCAATTGAATGAATAATTCAGTGATAAAATCAGTGACTTGTCGCCACCTGCTGGCAGTTTGTTTCATTTTAAAAGTATCTTTTCAGTTATTTAAATCATTTAATATTTCTATATTCAAAATTTTTTTAAAACATTAATCTTAACATGAATTTATGGATTTAATTGCACTCATGCCACCTCTGATCCTAATTAAATGTCTGAAAATACACCTACAAGCCACTTGTGTATTCTTCTGTGCCACCTCTGTACAAACAAATTTGAATACTGAGTTCATTTGATTAGTAACTTCTTCTCATTCTACTTGTTCTTATGTGGTTTTAATTAGAATTTTTAAAAAGCTTATAAAATATAATTTTTTTTAAATTTGACATAAAAGATGACATACTTTTAATAAAGTTAGAAAAATGCCATTACAAAAGGTAAAAACAAAATTCCACTGTAAATCACTTTAAGGAGCCAAATATCACCTCGTAATGGGAAGGTAAATTTTTTATAAAATTTTGGATTATTGATTAGAAGGTGCTCCTAAATTTTTGACTGTGCTCCTAAATTTTTAAAGTTAGGAGCAAGAAAAATAAGCGTAGAGCCCTGACTGGGAATCAAACCCATGACCTTGTCGTTGCTATCATCTTCCTCTAATGTTTGAGCTACAGGAACGCTTCAACCTTTCACCTTTCACCGAAAGTAAAATGTGCACGGCGCTTTTAAGCTATTTAAAAGCGAAGTAAAACGAAGAAAAGAGGGGAAATTCAAACTTACTAAAAACGAACAATTGCTTCACGCCGAATTGCCGCTATTTGAAAGTGAAAGTAAAATGTGCACGCCGCTTTTACAAGCTATTTAAAAGTGAAGGAAAGCGAGGAAAAGAGGGAACGCCCCGCCCCCACAGTGATACCGGTGTTGTCACACGTCGATTAACCGGTGGGAAAATTTCCTCACCGTCACAACCCTAACACACACCTGTCTTTAGCCACACACACACACGTCTTTAGCCACACACACACACACACGTCTTTAGCCACACACACACACACACGTCTTTACACACACGTCTTTAGCCACACACACACACACACGTCTTTAGCCACACACACACACACACGTCTTTACACACACGTCTTTAGCCACACACACACACACACGTCTTTAGCCACACACACACACACACACAGCGGTTGAACGAAAGCAGCACTTCAGCAGTAACACCCCGCTATTTCCATCAGAGACTCCAAACCACATGAGTTCATATGGGATTCATTTCACAAAGATCTTTAGGTTTCGATTTAATACTACATTTTGCAAATAAATACATAATCAAATAATTAAATGCATCATCAAATGTTGCATTAAATAAATAAAACACAATGAAATTATAGCATAAAAGGCAAGGAAAAATATTTATTATTTCATGAAATAAAAAAAAGGATGTGAAATACCACATGAATACACTGTAGAATGCTAAATGAAATGTATACCTTAAATAAAATGTAGCAGACAGATGGAGAATTTGCATAAAGCAAATCTATATTAAAATAAAAATATCAATCCTGAAAATAAATACATCATAAAAATTTTGCAATCAAGAAACGTATGCATAATGAAAGCGACTACAAATAAATAAATTGCATAAAATGCAAATTATTTATGCAAAATGAAAAGTGACCCGAAATACAATTTCATTGTACTTGATTTATTTGAAATAAATATACATTTTCATTACACTTTTATTTTATTTATTTATTTAGTGTGCTTTAATTTATTTATTGCAACAGGAATAAATATTAAATAAATCCATTGTACTTTTATTATTTATTTATTTATTGCAACCGTAATAAATATGAAATATTTATTCATTGCATTCATTTTCTTTATTTAATTCAGTCTGTTAAATCCCTCCACAGAATGAAGAAAATAAAAGTCTGTCTTTAGCGTATAACCATTTATTTGGCAGATACGTAACATACATGTTAACAATGTACTAAAATGCAAAAATTCCTGGAAAGTTTCCAAAAATCCTGTAATGTTTCCAAAATTCATTGGAAATTTTCCACATTTTTGCAACCCTACTGAAAATTCAGCTTTGATCACAAAAATCAATTACATTCTAACAGATATTCAAATAGAAAACAGTTAGTTTAATTGTAAAAAAAAATAAAAATTTTAATTTTGTTCAGTTTCGGCCAAGAATTTTCATTTCGGTGCATCCCTAGCGCTCACTAATGACACTGGCATGAAAACAGCGTGTGCCGACAGCTGCTCTGAATACCAACTGTTCGGTGCAGCAAAACAAACAGCAGATCAGAGCCAGCACCAAACACACGAGCTCAGGGTTCATGGGTCATCCGCGCTGAAACGGTTTAGAAATCAAGATCTTTTCAAAGCCTACAGTCCGCACATGCAAAAATCCCTTTATCTGTCTTGTGCAAACGTAACGTCACAGTGCTGTGCAACACTCAAATACTACATTGCAGATGCGTTCATCTAAAGCCACTTGCATTGCATTTAATACATGTAACTCATCCTGATCTCAGCTGAGCACATTTTCAGCAAATTTTCATTTTTTGGTAAACTACTCTTTACAATTATTCAAAGAATTCAGTTGCTCATTAATATTTAATTCAGTCACTTACCAAAGCAGGCTTTCCCAAATATCTCTGTTGAATGGTAAGACAAACAAGTAGATCTAAACGACATCTGTGAGGCCGTCGGTTTGCTCGTCGAGAGGGAATTAGACAGACAGGTCAGCGCAAGTGACCTCGTTCACATGTGTTCACTTCATAGGGAGCACTCCAGCACAGAGGGGTCACAATCTCACCGCTCCTTCACACTCTGGGTATTTTTAGACTCAGCCAGAAAGGAACCGGTCTGTTTATAAGATAACACGGTTGTGTTATCATCACGCCCTGAAGAGGCCAATGTGAACGTGAGGCCATAAACTATTGCTTGACCCAATAATATACCTAAAAACCAACATGGCCAGTCTCAGACATAATGCAAACTGCCTGATAAAAAGCAGCTTCTGCGGTGCATGTTGTGCTTAATAGCACACTTCAGCCTTGACTACAATTATCGTATTGTTTCATTAACATCATGAGTCAGTCTCTGTGCTCTTGACATGCTCCAGCAGGTTACAGTGACCTAAAGTCTGCAGAAATGTGAGGCATGGGAGAGATCCGGTGTAGCAATGGCTAGAAAATCCAGTCTCACAAGTCCATCCACATGTTCTCAGACTGTCTTTACATTCAACAGCACTAAACAACCTGCAAGAGCAGTCAGATTCGCAGTGACACAGTCCATATATCAGGTGTATTCATATATTAAAATATAAGAGAGGCACAGAAAGAGCACGAAATGCATAAGCACTCAAAACAAACAACACACAAACTCATAAAGAGAGAGTTTTTCTCTAAAGTAAATGTGAAGTAATTAATTCTCTATGATTTACAAACAGTGTTGGGCAAGTTACTTCCAAAATGTAATACATTATATATTACTTATTACTGCCTTTTGAAAGTAATTAGTTACATTACGATATTACGGTCTCTGAATTGTAATGCGTTAACACTACTTTTGAGTTACTTTCACTTTCAAGCACAAACCGCAATTACATTCAGAAATAATAGCGGTAAATAAAGCGGAATGAGAAATAAACAAGCAATAAACACAATAGCAAGTCTATAGGCTATTTTAGTTCTCCTCACTCCACAACAAATCCTTTAAATTTAACTGTAGCCTATTCAGAACAAAACAAGAATGAAAAATATAAATTGCTAAACAAGCCAAAAACTATTAATTTAAAGCGAAATTGAAAGCAAACGGCGTTGTTCTCACGCAGCCTAACGTACCTCTATCATTCGGCACGAATCCACGTTTCTATATTCGCGTTGTATTTGAATGCTAAACTATTATTTACTATTTAAACCACGCTTTTGTACTTAACGCGCATTCCGCAAACAAACAAAAACAAAACACTTCACGAACAAATATGTGCTTGGCCCGAGCTCAGGCTGAACGACACGGATTGTACGGACGATTTTAATTACCAGTGTATCTACATTTAGTTGACTGTATTTTATTCTGATAATGAACGGCTGCAACGTGTTTTGCGGTGTTTGTAAATAAATTCACCACTTAATTTTGAGTTAAAATATGTTGTTGTAACGTGCGTTACTGGGATTGTAACGAGTAATAATATTACCCAAATTTGATTAGTAATGCGTTATATTCCTGCGTTACAGCAAAAAGTAATATACTACTGTAATATCGTTACTTTTGTAATGCGTTACTCCCAACACTGTTTACAAAGAGGTAAATGTCAGAAGGAAGGAAGGTAAATTTAAGGTAATCCTCAGATAAATGACAGCACTGAAGTCAATTTAAGGTAAATACTGTACGTAAATATGATTCAGTAAAATCTGAACTAAATCTCTGAGATTGAGGTAAATGACAGCCATGAGTTAAAATAGAGGTTAATATGAGGCAAACGTTAGTTAAATGGAGATAAGACGCAAGACGCAGTATATTTTCTAAGGTAAATGCGAGGTAAACAAGGCAAATGAGAGTTATACACAGGTAAATGACAGCAGTGAGATGAAATAGAGGTAAGTGTCAGAAGAAAGGAAGGTAAATTTAGGGTAAACCTCAGAAAAACGTAATTCGGAAGTAAATTGAAATCAACAGATTTAAGGTGAATGTTGCAAAAACCGAGGTTAATTTCACACATGAACTATATTCTGAGGTAAATAACAGCTGTGAGGTAAAATACAGGTAAATATGAGGCAAATGTGAGTGAAATCACAGATGTCAGTTATTTTTAAGCAACTGTGAGGTAAAAAAGGTCAATGTGATGTAAAATGTGAGTGAAATCACAGATGCCAGTGAGGTAAATTACAGCAGTGAGGTAAAATAGAGGTAAATATGAATAACATCACAAATGTCAGATATTTTCTGAGGTAAACATGAGGCTAATGCGAGTTAAATCATATTAAAATTATTTTGAGGTAAATGTGGGGTAAAATTTAAGCATACATTAGGCAAAAACAGATGTAAGTGGTTCTTTGATGTAAATGACAGCAGTGAGGTAAAATAGAGGTAAATATGAGATAAATATAAGGCTTAAGTGTGTTAAATCACAGGTGTCACTTACTTTCTGAGGTAAATGTGAGGTAAAATTGAGGTAAATGAGGCTAATGTGAGTTCAATCACAGATGTTGGTTATTTTCTGAGGTAAATGTGAGGTAAAATTGAGGTAAATGAGGCTAATGTGTGTTAGATCACAGTTGTTGGTTATTTTCTGAGGTAAATGTGAGGTAAAATTGAGGTAAATGAGGCTAATGTGTGTTAGATCACAGATGTTGGTTATTCTCTGAGGTAAATGTGAGGTAAAATGTAAGTAAACATGAAGCAAATGCGTGTTAAACCACAGATGTAAGTGGTTCTTTGAGGTAAATCACAGCAGTGATGTAAAATTGAGATATATATGAGGTAAATGTGAGTGAAATCCCAGATGTCAGTTATTTTCTGAGGTAAATGAGGGGTAACATTGAGGTAAATACAAGTCAAATGTGAGTGCGATCACAGATGTCAGTCGTTTTCTGAGGTGATGACAGAATTGAGGTAAAATTAAGGTAAAGATGAGGTAAATCTCACCTTGGCTTTGCCGGCCTGTAGTTTCTTCTGTCGCTCCTCGTCTTCCATCGTCTCTGCGGTTCCTGCGGCTTAAACACGGAGAGACGCGCGTCAGAAGAGCGCCGCACGCCTGGCGCTAAATGCGGAGCGCTGACATGTGCGTGCGCTTCGGCTCAGACGCTAAATCTGTGGGATTTCTTCAGTGTTTTACTCGGGTTTAGCCGACACCGTCGCCGCCATGTTTCTCCACGTAAACACACGAGACTCGCGGCGCGGTGACGTCACGGCGCACGGCCCGCACGCGGCCGCTGTATATGGAAGGCTGACGGGGCCAAAAGTCTTTCAATGGAACGCGTGAAATTTGCCTGCAAACTATCAGTTATATGTGCAGCAGCATGCAAATATAAATGATTGATAATTGTTTATTAGCTATATGATCGACACATTTTTGTATGTCGTCCTGTATTTATGAGCCATATTACACTGAATTGAATTTTGCATATATCGGCTGGTAATGTTGTGACGTCAGATTATATTGTCAATCATGGTTCAGTTATCTTACTAAATATATAATTAAAGACACAGTTAGGGGCCATTCACATATCGCGTTTTTTGCACGCTCAAGTTTGTTATTTCAAATGTAGACACGCTCATAATGGAAGCGACGCGGTCGCAACGCGCTAATTTTTTCCAGGCGCGTCCGCGCCGCATCGAGATGAAAACATTTACTTTTTTCTGAATGCCGCAAGCGCACCGCGGGTCATGTGACCAGAACCAACCAATCAGCTTCATCCTTTCCCGTAACAACATTGAAAGCTCAGTCAAGATGAAGGAACAGCTGATCATAGCTGTACAGGTATAGCCATTTTAAAATAAATTTAGTTGTAGAGCTACTGCAAGTGATTTTTAGTGCTGCAAATCCATTTATCCTTTGCTGAAACTCCCGAGACTTCATGGAGAGCGCAGGTCATGGTTGCTTAGCAAGCGCCCGAACGCTTTGGGGAAAAAAGCAGAAAGTGGTGCTTAGCGTTTTCCACGCGTTTAAGGCGCGACATGTGAACAGCCCCTAAGAGGTCTGTTAGTCTTTTAAACACAGTAATCACCTCTTTATCTGTATCCTATATTTTAAAAAAAGCGTCAGTCAAGAAATTGAGCCAACAAAATATGTTCCAGAACGTTTTGCTAACGTTCCGTTTACGTTATGAATGCGTTATTTCTGGATGGTCTCTAAACGTTCAAAACTTCCAGGTTTTTAAATATTTTTAAAGCATTTTCTTGGTTATTTGAACTTTATGGGAACATTCCATGTTATTCTTTGGCAAATGTTATGGAAACGTTAGTTTCGAACGTTCTCTGAACATTCTGGAGAAATAGTAACATTTATAGAATGTTAGACGAACGTTCAAATAAAAGGCATGTAAAAAATATATATATAAATATATAAAGTTTTTGTGGTAACGCTTTGAGAACATTAACACGTTACAGGAAGACGATACTATGAACGTCTGTTCATAACTTTTTTATGACAATGTTATTTCTATGAATTATCAAGTTGTCCAGGCTTTAAATATTTTTAAAAACGTTTATTCTTGGTCATTCTAATTTAATAATTTTGCAAACATGTAACTTTTAAATGTTCTCTAAACATTTTGAAATAAAAAAATAAAAAATTTTAATGTTACATGAACATCCAACTAAAACGTTTCAGGGGAAAGAAAAAAGTTCCATGAAGGATGTATAAATAATGTTTTTGTGCTAACGTTTTGAGAACATTCGTAAAGACAAGACAGCTAACAAAAATATATTCTAGGAATGTTTTGCTACATCATTCTTAGTAATGAAATCGTTATTTCTGAATGTGCTCTAAAATTTCAAAACGCCCAGCTTTTTAAAAATATTTTTAAATGTTTTTTGGTTAAATTAATGTTACATTTTATCACTTTACAAACATTATGGGAATGTTACTTTTGAATGTCCTCTAAACATTCTGAAACAAGTACAGTAGTAACATTTAGACTAACTACAATGTTTCAGAAAAAAAGTTCCATGATGTATAAATAATGCTTTTAGCTAACATTTTGAGAACATACAGATAACTCTGAATGAACGTTCTATTAACATTATGGAAGAAC
>NW_015507104.1:112820-117368 GCF_001515645.1 Sinocyclocheilus grahami
CGCAAGCGCACCGCGGGTCATGTGACCAGAACCAACCAATCAGCTTCATCCTTTCCCGTAACAACATTGAAAGCTCAGCCAAGATGAAGGAACAGCTGATCATAGCTGTACAGGTATAGCCATTTTAAAATAAATTTAGTTGTAGAGCTACTGCAAGTGATTTTTAGTGCTGCAAATCCATTTATCCTTTGCTGAAACTCCCGAGACTTCATGGAGAGCGCAGGTCATGGTTGCTTAGCAAGCGCCCGAACGCTTTGGGGAAAAAAGCAGAAAGTGGTGCTTAGCGTTTTCCACGCGTTTAAGGCGCGACATGTGAACAGCCCCTAAGAGGTCTGTTAGTCTTTTAAACACAGTAATCACCTCTTTATCTGTATCCTATATTTTAAAAAAAGCGTCAGTCAAGAAATTGAGCCAACAAAATGTTCCAGAACGTTTTGCTAACGTTCCGTTTACGTTATGAATGCGTTATTTCTGGATGGTCTCTAAACGTTCAAAACTTCCAGGTTTTTAAATATTTTTAAAGCATTTTCTTGGTTATTTGAACTTTATGGGAACATTCCATGTTATTCTTTGGCAAATGTTATGGAAACGTTAGTTTCGAACGTTCTCTGAACATTCTGGAGAAATAGTAACATTTATAGAATGTTAGACGAACGTTCAAATAAAAGGCATGTAAAAAATATATATATAAATATATAAAGTTTTTGTGGTAACGCTTTGAGAACATTAACACGTTACAGGAAGACGATACTATGAACGTCTGTTCATAACTTTTTTATGACAATGTTATTTCTATGAATTATCAAGTTGTCCAGGCTTTAAATATTTTTAAAAACGTTTATTCTTGGTCATTCTAATTTAATAATTTTGCAAACATGTAACTTTTAAATGTTCTCTAAACATTTTGAAATAAAAAAATAAAAATTTTTAATGTTACATGAACATCCAACTAAAACGTTTCAGGGGAAAGAAAAAAGTTCCATGAAGGATGTATAAATAATGTTTTTGTGCTAACGTTTTGAGAACATTCGTAAAGACAAGACAGCTAACAAAAATATATTCTAGGAATGTTTTGCTACATCATTCTTAGTAATGAAATCGTTATTTCTGAATGTGCTCTAAAATTTCAAAACGCCCAGCTTTTTAAAAATATTTTTAAATGTTTTTTGGTTAAATTAATGTTACATTTTATCACTTTACAAACATTATGGGAATGTTACTTTTGAATGTCCTCTAAACATTCTGAAACAAGTACAGTAGTAACATTTAGACTAACTACAATGTTTCAGAAAAAAAGTTCCATGATGTATAAATAATGCTTTTAGCTAACATTTTGAGAACATACAGATAACTCTGAATGAACGTTCTATTAACGTTATGGAAGAACGTTTGAGAGAACCTTGCCAAAACCTTCTGAGAGCGTTCCCTGTCAGCCTCTCCGAGGCGTTCTGCTCTTCTGAAGTGTGAGTTTGTGTGAATACTGGCTGTATACCTGCAGCAGCAGCAGGAGATGGAGGTCTAGTCCTGCGGCCGACCGGAGCTGAACAGCTGATGGTTTGGCAGATCTTGAATTCCACCCATCTTCTCTTGGACATCCTTCACTTTCTGCTGCGGTTCGCTTCTGACGCTCAGAGATCCAGGAGCCCTGAATGTTTGGCCTGTGAATTATTAATGTGAGAGCAGCACAGGATCAGGTTCAGAAACTCAAACACCTGCGGAGACGCCAAACTAACTCACTGATACTCAACCGGAGAGAATAGAGTAGAATAGAATTCTGCTGAGCTCTTGTCATGACTGAGGAATCATCACAAGTAAACTTCTCCATGTCATAGTTTATGGTGCCGAACTTGGAAAAGATTCTATAGAAAAAAATGATAATTTACTGTCAAAAAAAAAACATTTCCTTTAAGTTTACAGACATTTCCTTCAACTCTAAAACATGCCTTATTCAAAATACACTGAAGGAAGGAAAAAAAAAATATATATATATACACATTTTTTTAAGGTAAGTGGTTACAAACTATTTATTTTAGCTACATTTAAAAAAAAAATTTTTTTTGAGAGTTAGTCAGCTACATTTGTTTGACATCTGGCATCCTCAGCCTGCGAACCTTGTATTAAAATCACTCGATATGAGATCATCAGACACAGATGAAACCGCTTGTTCGTTCAGCCCCACTTGGATATTTCTGGCTTTTGCACAGCAAATTAACCAAAGTCTGAACATGCAAGCTTGTTTCTGCCACGAGATAAAAAAAAATAACAAAAGTGACATTTTATCTCACAATACAGGCATTTTTCATCACAGCTATGAGAACAAAAGTCGTAATTATGAGATAAGGTATAGTTTGATTGTTCTGGTGCATGCAACTGTACACAATCAACAAGGTGCATGGAAAAAACGTTATGTTGGGACAATACCAGCAACACTTGTGACGTCAAGGACGAAAGATGTAATTAAATGCCAACGCATTTCGGCTCACTGGCCTTCATCAGGGCTGAAAGGTTGCAGGTGTGCATAGGTTCCTTTAAAAACAAACAAGGGCATAATTCAAACTTGAAAACAACCAGTGAAAAAAAACTGGATAATATATCATCCACCAATCACAAAATTCATCAAACACATTTTCAGAAATGGTATATCCAGAGCTAGATTGCTTTGACAAAAACATGACAAAAACTGTAGCTAATCCATAAAATTTTAGGTAATATAATCAGACAACTTTTAGATAACTCGTTTATCACATTGATTTAAATTAGTGCTCTCAAACAATTAATCGCATCCAAAATAAAAGCTTTTGTTTACATAGTATATGTGTGTACTGTGTTTATTATGTATATATAAATTAAATGTTTTGAAAATATTTACATGTATACACATTTATATTCTTATTTTTATATTGTATAAAAACATATTTAATATATAAACATAACATTTTTCTTAAATATATACATGCACGTGTGTGTGTATATATATATATATATATATATGCATAATAAATAAACACAGTACACATACATATGTTATGTAAACAAAAGCTTTTATTTTGGATGTGATTAATATCGATTAATTGTTTGACAGCACTTATTTAAATAGAATAAGTGGCGAAAAATTACATATTGTGCCTTTAAGTCAGAATTGTAAGATGTAGACCCAGAATTGTGAGTTATCTCAGAAAAAAAGTCAGAATTGCAATTTTAATGATGTCTATATGCGCGCGCCAGTGAGTAATCATTGTTGATAAATCCCACATGCTCATTCACGTTCATTTACATTCAGAAACGCCTCCAATGAACCATATATGGTGACAACACCTCCCTTTATAAATCACTTTGTAAACAGTTCTAGGTGATTATACATCAAGTTTATTGTTGTTGATATGTGAATGTATTGTCACTGTCAGCTAATGCACAGATGTGTGAGTGTGTGTGTGTGTGACACACACTCACACATCTGTGCATTAGCTAAGTGACAATACATTCATATATCAACGATATATGACACACACACACACACACACTAACGTCATATTTTCTCCTGTTTCCTCTGCAGTGAGATGCTGTTGGGTCCCGTGCCTAAAAACTTCAGTTTTCTGCCCAAACACAACGCAAATGCTTATAAATGACGGTCAAGGATTGTGCTAATCAACCTTTTATTTTATTTATATCTAGTTTGATCATTTCATAATTAAGTAGAGAAGCTGTTTAAATTCAGGTTGAGTTTATTTTAAATGCATTAAAAATGTTCAAGACAGAGAGGTGTGTGTGTGTGGGTGATATTAACGCAGAATGTTTAACTTGAACTGTAAATCATGATCTTTACACAGACAGTGCTGCATTACACCCGTTTTCTTTGCTTCCGTCTGTAGAAACAACTGCACATTTACTGTTGATGTTATGAGAGAATAAAGTCAGATACTCACTAATGACTGCAGGTCACTTTAATCAGCCGTCAAACCTGAAGAGATCACGTGCTCTAGTAGAAAACACACATTGACATGGCATTTTGTACATTAGCGTCATATAATAAGTGCACAAGGGCATTTTAATTAACTGTGCCAGTTTATTATTAATGATCAGTGATTTCATTCAGATTACACAGAATAGCATTCTCCTGAGAAACTCACAAATAGTCATCTCACACAATATAGTGGTCTTATTAAAACTGATACAAACGCTCAGGCTGCACCAATCACAGCCTCCGTTGGTCAGGTGGGTGGAGCTACTGTCAGAGGAGGAGGGGTTTGTCACAGTTCCATTCACACACACACAAGTGCAGGACTGCAGGTCTTTTTTTGACCTCTGATGTGTGGGTGATATTAACGCAGAATGTTTTATAATTAAAGCAGACGTGATCAACAGAATAAAACTTGAACTGTAAATCATGATCTTTACACAGACAGTGCTGCATTACACCCGTTTTCTTTGCTTCCGTCTGTAGAAACAACTGCACATTTACTGTTGATGTTATGAGAGAATAAAGTACGCACACACACATTCTCGCACACACACACACTCACTCACTCACTCATACATACACTCTCTCTC
>NW_015507104.1:118247-119501 GCF_001515645.1 Sinocyclocheilus grahami
AAATTTAAAGGGGTCTGAATACTTTCCGTACCCACTGTATATATGCATAATAAATAAACACAGTACACATACATATGTTATGTAAACAAAAGCTTTTATTTTGGATGTGATTAATCTCGATTAATTGTTTGACAGCACTTATTTAAATAGAATAATATTGTACCTTATTGATATTAAAATGCAAAGTAATATATTCCATGCGTTGTTATTAACAAAGTAAAGTAAATTAAGCATTAGATTTCAGGGTTTCCCAAAATGGGGTTTGTGAGTTTAATGAAAAGCTAATGATTAATTAAGTCATAAAAATGAAATGTAAATGAAATATAAAATTAAAATAAATCACTTTAAATTAACAAAGTAAAAAATTAAATATTTTGTTTACATGCATGTCATGTAGCCATTTTAGAAAGAAAAATGTAAAAGATGAAAAAGAATTAGGGAGAATCAATAAATTATGAATCATTTATTGCTATTGTGTGAATATATGTAATTAAGTAATCCATTAAAATGTAACTGTAGTCTGATTACAAGTATTTTAAATTGTAATTGAATCTAATTACAAATACTTAATTTTTGGAATCTGATTACGTAATCCTGTAGATGTAATCAGCTCTGGGTATATCAACAAACACACATATATTGTTTTAATAGGCATATAGTGCACAACTCCATTCAAGACATTTATGCAAAAATATTCAAATATAGGCTATGGAAAAAAAAATCATATTTCAAAAAAAAGAGAGAGATATAAACTATTTTTTTTTATTCCAGGCCGGAA
Organism: Sinocyclocheilus grahami; assembly: GCF_001515645.1. Classification (NCBI taxonomy): domain Eukaryota; kingdom Metazoa; phylum Chordata; class Actinopteri; order Cypriniformes; family Cyprinidae; genus Sinocyclocheilus; species Sinocyclocheilus grahami. The sequence goes on from NW_015507104.1 coordinate 119,026, forward strand.
ACAAAATAAAACAGAATTGCGTGACTTACGCCTAAATTCAGAATGCAGAGAGAAAAGTCAGAATTGTGAAACAAAGTAAGAATTTGTAGGGTGGAAAAAATCAGATTTTAGAGAAAGAAGTTAGATTATCTAGATACACACTCAGAAATCAGAGGGAAAAAAAGTCAGAATTGAGAGAACATTTTAGAATTAAAAGGCACAATATGTAAGATTTTTTTATTAAAATATCCAAAAACCACTAGAACAGTGTTATATATTTTGCTGACTTGTGTACTTTACATTATCCCAAATGTTTCGAAGAATATTTAAATCCAGAGAAATAAGCAATTTTAACTCGTGACACGGAGCGTGTCTATAGTGTCATTGTGTCGCCTGCTAATGACGTCATAACTCCTCGATTTCCGGTTTTGTTCTGTAGAAAACATGGAATCATCAAAGACGCTTTAATATGTTGTGTATTTTAATAGACCGGTGAC
>NW_015507105.1:0-2953 GCF_001515645.1 Sinocyclocheilus grahami
AGGTGATCACTTTACATTAAGGTACACTTTAACACAAAGTTATTAGCGTTTATAAATAATTAATTTATGGTTCATTACATTAAGGTTCACAGGTAATATTGGAATTAAAATTTTCAATATTAATATCTCATCAAGTCATGGTTGTGCTTTTATGATTTTCCTCTCAAAATAAAAATCAAGATGATAATTTAATCTTGATAAACAAAATATATCGGTTTCTAATCACTGCTGTGGTAGGCATCATGAACTTTTGCGGAGAATCATGGGTAAGGTACAGAGTAGATTCTGGTAAGAAACATTGTAGGGAAAGTGACACGAGTCATGAGATATAAATGAGAAAACCATAAATACAACATCCTTCAGTCTACCTTTTTGCTGCATCTTGAATAAAATGAGGACTCTGGTTTTGAGTGAAATAAGTATTTATAAATATATTTGTTAAAGGGATAGTTCACCCAAACATGAAAATTCTGTCATCATTTACTCACCCTAATCATGTCATTCTAAACCTGTATGAGTTGCTTTCTTATGTTGAACATAAAAGAAGATATTTTGAAGATTGCTGGTAATCAAACAGTTGGTGGTTGCTATTGATTTCCATAGTATTTTTTTCCCCTTTATTCTTTCAAAATATCTTCTATGTGTATACATTTTATGATCTTTCATATGCATCATTACATTATTCAAGTAAGCTCCAAGCCAATTCCTGCATTTAAAGTTGTAATCCGACAAAGGACGCAGCAAACCAGTGTAACTTACCTGGCCTTGGTCTTGGCTAAGCCTGAGGTACATCACTGTATCCTCCATTATGACGTAAAACATAAAACCAAAAATGAGCAATTCTGGCTCCACCTATCCTGGCAGGATTGTCCTCTCATCAGCTCTCCTCTCACACAGTTGCTATGCGACAGAGCGCTAATTGGGAACCTCTGGTGTCGCAATTAGGAAATCCTGCGAAGGCGGAGCATCCTTCATGCACTTCGGAGGCAACTCATGTCATTCGCTGTTCTTCTGCTTGCGGCCAGTTATTAAAAAGCGTTGCATTGCTGCGGGCGCCCCCTTCTGGATTGGGGGTGAATTGCCTGTATTCGTTGTAAGGCCTCATGCACCAAACCGAGATGTCCGTACCATGACGGTTCGGTATGAATACATGTATCGTACCACCCCTAGTAATAATAAATTATAATAAAGTATGATATTTTTGTATTTTAATGTTTGGTCTTATCTTTGTTACAGCAATTGATGCTTGAACTGTTCCAAACTCACAATCTTGATACAATATAATTGAAGCTGGCACAGGTATTGCAGAATTAATAATAGTAATATTAATATATAATAATCTATTCTAGGTAACTTTGAGCTGGAACTGGATGACAGAGAGCTAATACTGTTAAACTGGTCAATTATTTAAGGTTAAACTCTTAAAATAATGAATTTACCACTGCAAAATGTATACACGCACACACAAATATTTAGGACAGCCTACAGCCTTGACAGGGCTATTATGGAGAATATTATTCAGTTGCATTTCTTAATCTCATTGGCTGCTAGTTTTGCATTCAAACGATTTTACTTTTTTATTGATTTAAAAAAAAAATTTTTTATAAACGATCATTTGAGGCGTCTTCAACACTAATTGGTTCATAACACCACAGAGCCTAATTAGCATAGCATGTGAGCTACATAATACAGTACTTCAAATGTACTTTCACTGCATTTCCTTGCATCTCCAAATAATTCTTGGTTTATTACAAAATGGCTATAACTTTCTGATTAATACTAAATGTAGTAAATTCATTTAGACAAGGGTTATGTTTATATTGCATTACAGTTAAAAATAATTCCACAATTCCTACTGCATTCGTTTTCTTTTGTGTTCTAGAGAAGATATCAACATATATTGTCTCCGCTATTAAAGGGGTCATATGATGTTGCTAAAAAGAACATTATGTTGTGTATTTGGTGTAATGAAATGTGTTTATGCGGTTTAAAGTTCAAAAAACACATTATTTTCCACATACTGTACATTATTGTTTCTCCTCTATGCCCCGCCTTTCTGAAACGTGTCGATTTTTACAAAGCTCATCGGTCTGAAAAGCGAGATGTGCTGTGATTGGCCAGCTATCCAGTGCGTTGTGATTGGCCGACTTTGGATTTGAGACTTTAGTATTTGCAACTTTACAGATCTTCTTTATGCACCAAGAGCTTGTAACACTCCAAAGAGAAAGGAACAATTGAAATCACATCATATGACCCCTTTAACATGATTTATGGATGTACGCAGAACTGTAATGATCCCTGAGGTATTGTACATCATCAAAAGCATTAGAAATGGCTTTTTTAAGGATTTGGCTACAATGAAATGTTTCGTGTCTTTTTTCTTTATTGTGGGACATAGACATTAATCATGTGACCAGACCGCAAGATCAGTATATAGCATAATAAAAATGCAAAGTGATATTCAACTTATTAAAGAACATGTATATGTGGAACTGTAATTGAATATGTTCAAGAGCAGTTGTAAAGACTACAAAGCATTACGAAAATCCCAAGAGAAGCTGTATGCATTGATTTGAGTAAGGAGCATTCAGGAAGCACTCAGTGCTGGCGGCTCTGGATAGATTTTCTTCAGCTTCTCCGTGATAGACAAATACTGCTGGTTCCTCTCCTCCTCAGAGAGCGAAGATGGATTGATCTCCAGGAATTTATATGCATCTCTAGACTGAACACTGAAGACGCCTTCAGCTCTCTGACAGCACATACCAAATCTCTTCCAGTACTGAAAGATAAAAGGCATGCCACCATTAATCACATTTATTCAAATATATTTGATAAATTATATGGACATAATTGGACTAGTTTCAACTTCAATAATGAGCTGCACTGATACCTACAATGATACATGGGGGGGGGGGGGGGGGGGAAAAAAAAAAAAAAAAACAAAAAATTTTTC